>NW_026970201.1:0-300000 GCF_028390025.1 Pseudophryne corroboree | reverse complement strand
GGACCTGACAACGATTACGGACATGTCGTCTACTGTCACTGCATATGATTCTCTCAACATTGACAGAATGGTGGAGGATTATATGAGTGACCGCATCCAAGTAGGCACGTCACACAGTCCGTACTTATACTGGCAGGAAAAAGAGGCAATTTGGAGGCCCTTGCACAAACTGGCTTTATTCTACCTAAGTTGCCCTCCCACAAGTGTGTACTCCGAAAGAGTGTTTAGTGCCGCCGCTCACCTTGTCAGCAATCGGCGTACGAGGTTACATCCAGAAAATGTGGAGAAGATGATGTTCATTAAAATGAATTATAATCAATTCCTCCGCGGAGACATTGACCAGCAGCAATTGCCTCCACAAAGTACACAGGGAGCTGAGATGGTGGATTCCAGTGGGGACGAATTGATAATCTGTGAGGAGGGGGATGTACACGGTGATATATCGGAGGGTGAAGATGAGGTGGACATCTTGCCTCTGTAGAGCCAGTTTGTGCAAGGAGAGATTAATTGCTTCTTTTTTGGGGGGGGTCCAAACCAACCCGTCATATCAGTCACAGTCGTGTGGCAGACCCTGTCACTGAAATGATGGGTTGGTTAAAGTGTGCATGTCCTGTTTTGTTTATACAACATAAGGGTGGGTGGGAGGGCCCAAGGACAATTCCATCTTGCACCTCTTTTTTCTTTTCTTTTTCTTTGCATCATGTGCTGATTGGGGAGGGTTTTTTGGAAGGGACATCCTGCGTGACACTGCAGTGCCACTCCTAGATGGGCCCGGTGTTTGTGTCGGCCACTAGGGTCGCTAATCTTACTCACACAGCTACCTCATTGCGCCTCTTTTTTTCTTTGCGTCATGTGCTGTTTGGGGAGGGTTTTTTGGAAGGGACATCCTGCGTGACACTGCAGTGCCACTCCTAGATGGGCCCGGTGTTTGTGTCGGCCACTAGGGTCGCTAATCTTACTCACACAGCTACCTCATTGCGCCTCTTTTTTTCTTTGCGTCATGTGCTGTTTGGGGAGGGTTTTTTGGAAGGGCCATCCTGCGTGACACTGCAGTGCCACTCCTAGATGGGCCCGGTGTTTGTGTCGGCCACTAGGGTCGCTAATCTTACTCACACAGCTACCTCATTGCGCCTCTTTTTTTCTTTGCGTCATGTGCTGTTTGGGGAGGGTTTTTTGGAAGGGACATCCTGCGTGACACTGCAGTGCCACTCCTAGATGGGCCCGGTGTTTGTGTCGGCCACTAGGGTCGCTTATCTTACTCACACAGCGACCTCGGTGCAAATTTTAGGACTAAAAATAATATTGTGAGGTGTGAGGTATTCAGAATAGACTGAAAATGAGTGTAAATTATGGTTTTTGAGGTTAATAATACTTTGGGATCAAAATGACCCCCAAATTCTATGATTTAAGCTGTTTTTTAGTGTTTTTTGAAAAAAACACCCGAATCCAAAACACACCCGAATCCGACAAAAAAAATTCGGTGAGGTTTTGCCAAAACGCGTTCGAACCCAAAACACGGCCGCGGAACCGAACCCAAAACCAAAACACAAAACCCGAAAAATTTCAGGCGCTCATCTCTAGTAACAACCTTCTCCCCAGGTTCCCAGGTACAGAGGCAGGTGAGAAGGATCACATACACCGGGTAACAACCTTCTCCCCAGGTTCTCAGGTACAGAGGCAGGTGAGAAGGATCACATACACCGGGTAACAACCTTCTCCTCAGGTTCCCAGGTACAGAGGCAGGTGAGAAAGGATCACATACACCGGGTAACAACCTTCTCTCCAGGTTCTCAGGTACAGAGGCAGGTGAGAAGGATCACATACACCGGGTAACAACCTTCTCCCCAGGTTCCCAGGTACAGAGGCAGGTGAGAAGGATCACATACACCGGGTAACAACCTTCTCCCCAGGATCCCAGGTACAGAGGCAGGTGAGAAGGATCACATACACCGGGTAACAACCTCTCCAGGTTCTCAGGTACAGAGGCAGGTGAGATGGATCACATACACCGGGTAACAACCTTCTCCCCAGGTTCCCAGGTACAGAGGCAGGTGAGAAGGATCACATACACCGGGTAACAACCTTCTCCCCTGGTTCTCAGGTACAGAGGCAGGTGAGAAGGATCACATACACCGGGTCACAACTTTCTCCCCAGCTTCTCAGGTACAGAGGCAGATGAGAAGGATCACATAGACCGGGTAACAACCTTCTCCCCAGGTTCCCAGGTACAGAGGCAGGTGAGAAGGATCACATACACCGGATAACAATCTTCTCCCCCGGTTCTAAGGTACAGAGGCAGGTGAGAAGGATCACATACACCGGGTAACAACCTCTCCAGGTTCCCAGGTACAGAGGCAGGTGAGAAGGATCACATACACCGGGTAACAACCTTCTCCCCAGGTTCTCAGGTACAGAGGCAGGTGAAAAGGATCACATACACCGGGTAACAACCTCCCCAGGTTCCCAGGTACAGAGGCAGGTGAGAAGGATCACATACACCGGGTAACAACCTTCTCCCCAGGTTCTCAGGTACAGAGGCAGGTGAGAAGGATCACATACACCGGGTAACAACCTTCTCCCCAGGTTCCCAGGTACAGAGGCAGGTGAGAAGGATCACATACACCGGGTAACAACCTTCTCCCCAGGTTCCCAGGTACAGAGGCAGGTGAGAAGGATCACATACACCGGGTAACAACCTCTCCAGGTTCCCAGGTACAGAGGCAGGTGAGAAGGATCACATACACCGGGTAACAACCTTCTCCCCAGGTTCCCAGGTAGAGGGAGGCAGGTGAGAAGGATCACATACACCGGGTAACAACCTCCCCAGGATCCCAGGTACAGAGGCAGGTGAGAAGGATCACATACACCGGGTAACAACCTCCCCAGGTTCCCAGGTACAGAGGCAGGGGAGAAGGATCACATACACCGGGTAACAACCTTCTCCCCAGGTTCTCAGGTACAGAGGCAGGTGAGAAGGATCACATACACCGGGTAACAACCTTCTCCCCAGGTTCTCAGGTACAAAGGCAGGTGAGAAGGATCACATACACCGGGTAACAACCTTCTCCCCAGGTTCCCAGGTACAGAGGCAGGTGAGAAGGATCACATACACCGGGTAACAACCTTCTCCCCAGGTTCCCAGGTACAGAGGCAGGGGAGAAGGATCACATACACCGGGTAACAACCTTCTCCCCAGGTTCCCAGGTACAGAGGCAGGTGAGAAGGATCACATACACCGGGTAACAACCTTCTCCCCAGGTTCCCAGGTACAGAGACAGGTGAGAAGGATCACATACACCGGGTAACAACCTTCTCCCCAGGTTCCCAGGTACAGAGGCAGGTGAGAAGGATCACATACACCAGGTAACAACCTCTCCAGGTTTCCAGGTACAGAGGCAGGTGAGAAGGATCACATACACCGGGTAACAACCTTCTCCCCAGGTTCCCAGGTACAGAGGCAGGTGAGAAGGTTCACATACACCAGGTAACAACCTCTCCAGGTTTCCAGGTAAAGAGGCAGGTGAGAAGGATCACATACACCGGGTAACAACCTTCTCCCCAGGTTCTCAGGTACAGAGGCAGGTGAGAAGGATCACAAACACCGGGTAACAACCTTCTCCCCAGGTTCCCAGGTACAGAGGCAGGTGAGAAGGATCACATACACCGGGTAACAACCTCTCCAGGTTCCCAGGTACAGAGGCAGGTGAGAAGGATCACATACACCGGGTAACAACCTTCTCCCCAGGTTCTCAGGTACAGAGGCAGGTGAAAAGGATCACATACACCGGGTAACAACCTCCCCAGGTTCCCAGGTACAGAGGCAGGTGAGAAGGATCACATAAACCGGGTAACAACCTTCTCCCCAGGTTCTCAGGTACAGAGGCAGGTGAGAAGGATCACATACACCGGGTAACAACCTTCTCCCCAGGTTCCCAGGTACAGAGGCAGGTGAGAAGGATCACATACACCGGGTAACAACCTTCTCCCCAGGTTCTCAGGTACAGAGGCAGGTGAGAAGGATCACATACACCGGGTAACAACCTTCTCCCCAGGTTCCCAGGTACAGAGGCATGTGAGAAGGATCACATACACCGGGTAACAACCTCCCCAGGTTCTCAGGTACAGAGGCAGGTGAGAAGGATCACATACACCGGGTAACAACCTCTCCAGGTTCCCAGGTACAGAGGCAGGTGAGAAGGATCACATACACCGGGTAACAACCTTCTCCCCTGGTTCCCAGGTACAGAGGCAGGTGAGAAGGATCACATACACCGGGTAACAACCTCTCCAGGTTCCCAGGTACAGAGGCAGGTGAGAAGGATCACATACACCGGGTAACAACCTTCTCCCAAGGTTCCCAGGTAGAGGCAGGTGAGAAGGATCACATACACCGGGTAACAACCTCCCCAGGATCCCAGGTACAGAGGCAGGTGAGAAGGATCACATACACCGGGTAACAACCTCCCCAGGTTCTCAGGTACAGAGGCAGGTGAGAAGGATCACATACACCGGGTAACAACCTCCCCAGGTTCCCAGGTACAGAAGCAGGGGAGAAGGATCACATACACCGGGTAACAACCTTCTCCCCAGGTTCCCAGGTACAGAGGCAGGTGAGAAGGATCACATACACCGGATAACAATCTTCTCCCCAGGTTCTAAGGTACAGAGGCAGGTGAGAAGGATCACATACACCGGGTAACAACCTCTCCAGGTTCCCAGGTACAGAGGCAGGTGAGAAGGATCACATACACCGGGTAACAACCTTCTCCCCAGGTTCTCAGGTACAGAGGCAGGTGAAAAGGATCACATACACCGGGTAACAACCTCCCCAGGTTCCCAGGTACAGAGGCAGGTGAGAAGGATCACATACACCGGGTAACAACCTTCTCCCCAGGTTCTCAGGTACAGAGGCAGGTGAGAAGGATCACATACACCGGGTAACAACCTTCTCCCCAGGTTCCCAGGTACAGAGGCAGGTGAGAAGGATCACATACACCGGGTAACAACCTTCTCCCCAGGTTCTCAGGTACAGAGGCAGGTGAGAAGGATCACATACACCGGGTAACAACCTTCTCCCCAGGTTCCCAGGTACAGAGGCAGGTGAGAAGGATCACATACACCGGGTAACAACCTCCCCAGGTTCTCAGGTACAGAGGCAGGTGAGAAGGATCACATACACCGGGTAACAACCTCTCCAGGTTCCCAGGTACAGAGGCAGGTGAGAAAGATCACATACACCGGGTAACAACCTTCTCCCCAGGTTCCCAGGTACAGAGGCAGGTGAGAAGGATCACATACACCGGGTAACAACCTCTCCAGGTTCCCAGGTACAGAGGCAGGTGAGAAGGATCACATACACCGGGTAACAACCTTCTCCCCAGGTTCCCAGGTAGAGGCAGGTGAGAAGGATCACATACACCGGGTAACAACCTCCCCAGGATCCCAGGTACAGAGGCAGGTGAGAAGGATCACATACACCGGGTAACAACCTCCCCAGGTTCCCAGGTACAGAGGCAGGGGAGAAGGATCACATACACCGGGTAACAACCTTCTCCCCAGGTTCTCAGGTACAGAGGCAGGTAAGAAGGATCACATACACCGGGTAACAACCTTCTCCCCAGGTTCTCAGGTACAGAGGCAGGTGAGAAGGATCACATACACCGGGTAACAACCTTCTCCCCAGGTTCCCAGGTACAGAGGCAGGTGAGAAGGATCACATACACCGGGTAACAACCTTCTCCCCAGGTTCCCAGGTACAGAGGCAGGGGAGAAGGATCACATACACCGGGTAACAACCTTCTCCCCCCCCCCCCCCCCCCCCCCCCAGGTTCCCAGGTACAGAGGCAGGTGAGAAGGATCACATACACCGGGTAACAACCTTCTCCCCAGGTTCCCAGGTACAGAGACAGGTGAGAAGGATCACATACACCGGGTAACAACCTTCTCCCCAGGTTCCTAGGTACAGAGGCAGGTGAGAAGGATCACATACACCAGGTAACAACCTCTCCAGGTTTCCAGGTACAGAGGCAGGTGAGAAGGATCACATACACCGGGTAACAACCTTCTCCCCAGGTTCCCAGGTACAGAGGCAGGTGAGAAGGTTCACATACACCAGGTAACAACCTCGCCAGGTTTCCAGGTAAAGAGGCAGGTGAGAAGGATCACATACACCGGGTAACAACCTTCTCCCCAGGTTCCAAGGTACAGAGGCAGGTGAGAAGGATCACATACACCGGGTAACAACCTTCTCCCCAGGTTCCCAGGTACAGAGGCAGGTGAGAAGGATCACATACACCGGGTAACAACCTCCTCCCCAGGTTCCCAGGTACAGAGGCATGTGAGAAGGATCACATACACCGGGTAACAACCTCCCCAGGTTCTCAGGTACAGAGGCAGGTGAGAAGGATCACATACACCGGGTAACAACCTCTCCAGGTTCCCAGGTACAGAGGCAGGTGAGAAGGATCACATACACCGGGTAACAACCTTCTCCCCAGGTTCCCAGGTACAGAGGCAGGTGAAGGATCACATACACCGGGTAACAACATCTCCCAGGTTCCCAGGTACAGAGGCAGGTGAGAAGGATCACATACACCGGGTAACAACCTTCTCCCCAGGTTCCCAGATAGAGGCAGGTGAGAAGGATCACATACACCGGGTAACAACCTTCTCCCAGGTTCCCAGGTACAGAGGCAGGTGAGAAGGATCACATACACCGGATAACAATCCTTCTCCCCAGGTTCTCATGTACAGAGGCAGGTGAGAAGGATCACATACACCGGGTAACAACCTCTCCAGGTTCCCAGGTACAGAGGCAGGTGAGAAGGATCACATACACCGGGTAACAACCTTCTCCCCAGGTTCCAGGTACAGAGACAGGTGAGAAGGATCACATACACCGGGTAACAACCTTCTCCCCAGGTTCCCAGGTACAGAGGCAGGTGAGAAGGTTCACATACACCAGGTAACAACCTCTCCAGGTTTCCAGGTAAAGAGGCAGGTGAGAAGGATCACATACACCGGGTAACAACCTTCTCCCCAGGTTCTCAGGTACAGAGGCAGGTGAGAAGGATCACAAACACCGGGTAACAACCTTCTCCCAGGTTCCCAGGTACAGAGGCAGGTGAGAAGGATCACATACACCGGGTAACAACCTCTCCAGGTTCCCAGGTACAGAGGCAGGTGAGAAGGATCACATACACCGGGTAACAACCTTCTCCCCAGGTTCCCAGGTACAGAGACAGGTGAGAAGGATCACATACACCGGGTAACAACCTTCTCCCAGGTTCCCAGGTACAGAGGGCAGGTGAGAAGGATCACATACACCGGGTAACAACCTCTCCAGGTTCCCAGGTACAGAGGCAGGTGAGAAGGATCACATACACCGGGTAACAACCTTCTCCCCAGGTTCCCAGGTACAGAGACAGGTGAGAAGGATCACATACACCGGGTAACAACCTTCTCCCCAGGTTCCCAGGTACAGAGGCAGGGAGAAGGATCACATACACCGGGTAACAACCTTCTCCCCAGGTTCTCAGGTACAGAGGCAGGTAAGAAGGATCACATACACCGGGTAACAACCTTCTCCCCAGGTTCTCAGGTACAGAGGCAGGTGAGAAGGATCACATACACCGGGTAACAACCTTCTCCCCAGGTTCCCAGGTACAGAGGCAGGGGAGAAGGATCACATACACCGGGTAACAACCTTCTCCCCAGGTTCCCAGGTACAGAGGCAGGTGAGAAGGATCACATACACCGGGTAACAACCTTCTCCCCAGGTTCCCAGGTACAGAGGACAGGTGAGAAGGATCACATACACCGGGTAACAACCTTCTCCCCAGGTTCCCAGGTACAGAGGCAGGGGAGAAGGATCACATACACCGGGGTAACAACCTTCTCCCCAGGTTCCCAGGTACAGAGGCAGGTGAGAAGGATCACATACACCGGGTAACAACATCTCCAGGTTCCCAGGTACAGAGGCAGGTGAGAAGGATCACATACACCGGGTAACAACCTTCTCCCCAGGTTCCCAGATAGAGGCAGGTGAGAAGGATCACATACACCGGGTAACAACCTTCTCCCCAGGTTCCAGGTACAGAGGCAGGTGAGAAGGATCACATACACCGGATAACAATCTTCTCCCAGGTTCCAAGGTACAGAGGCAGGTGAGAAGGATCACATACACCGGGGTAACAACCTTCTCCCCAGGTTCTCAGGTACAGAGGCAGGTAAGAAGGATCACATACACCGGGTAACAACCTTCTCCCCAGGTTCTCAGGTACAGAGGCAGGTGAGAAGGATCACATACACCGGGTAACAACCTTCTCCCCAGGTTCCCAGGTACAGAGACAGGTGAGAAGGATCACATACACCGGGTAACAACCTTCTCCCCAGGTTCCCAGGTACAGAGGCAGGGGAGAAGGATCACATACACCGGGTAACAACTTCTCCCCAGGTTCCAGGTACAGAGGCAGGTGAGAAGGATCACATACACCGGGTAACAACATCTCCAGGTTCCCAGGTACAGAGGCAGGTGAGAAGGATCACATACACCGGGTAACAACCTTCTCCCCAGGTTCCCAGGTACAGAGGACAGGTGAGAAGGATCACATACACCGGGTAACAACCTTCTCCCCAGGTTCCCAGGTACAGAGGCAGGGGAGAAGGATCACATACACGGGTAACAACCTTCTCCCAGGTTCCCAGGTACAGAGGCAGGGGAGAAGGATCACATACACCGGGTAACAACATCTCCAGGTTCCCAGGTACAGAGGCAGGTGAGAAGGATCACATACACCGGGTAACAACCTTCTCCCCAGGTTCCCAGATAGAGGCAGGTGAGAAGGATCACATACACGGGTAACAACCTTCTCCCCAGGTTCCCAGGTACAGAGGCAGGTGAGAAGGATCACATACACCGGATAACAATCTTCTCCCCAGGTTCTCATGTACAGAGGCAGGTGAGAAGGATCAATTACACCGGGTAACAACCTCTCCAGGTTCAGGTACAGAGGCAGGTGAGAAGGATCACATACACCGGGTAACAACCTTCTCCCCAGGTTCCCAGGTACAGAGACAGGTGAGAAGGATCACATACACCGGGTAACAACCTTCTCCCCAGGTTCCCAGGTACAGAGGCAGGTGAGAAGGATCACATACACAGGTAACAACCTCTCCAGGTTTCCAGGTAGAGGCAGGTGAGAAGGATCACATACACCGGGTAACAACCTCCCCAGGATCCCAGGTACAGAGGCAGGTGAGAAGGATCACATACACCGGGTAACAACCTCCCAGGTTCCCAGGTACAGAGGCAGGGGAGAAGGATCACATACACGCGGTAACAACCTTCTCCCAGGTTCTCAGGTACAGAGTCAGGTAAGAAGGATCACATACACCGGGTAACAACCTTCTCCCCAGGTTCTCAGGTACAGAGGCAGGTGAGAAGGATACAACCGGGGTAACAACCTTCTCCCCAGGTTCCCAGGTACAGAGGCAGGGGAGAAGGATCACATACACCGGGTAACAACCTTCTCCCAGGTTCCCAGGTACAGAGGCAGGTGAGAAGGATCACATACACCGGGTAACAACATCTCCAGGTTCCCAGGTTACAGAGGCAGGTGAGAAGGATCACATACACGGGTAACAACCTTCTCCCCAGGTTCTCAGGTACAGAGGCAGGTGAGAAGGCTACATACACCGGGTAACAAACCTTCTCCCAGGTTCTCAGGTACAGAGGCAGGTGAGAAGGATGACATACACGGGTAACAACCTTCTCCCAGGTTCCAGTACAGAGGCAGGTGAGAAGGATCACATACACCGGGTAACAACCTTCTCCCAGGTTCTCAGGTACAGAGGCAGGTGAGAAGGATCACATACACCGGGGTAACAACCTTCTCCTCAGGTTCCAGGTACAGAGGCAGGTGAGAAGGATCACATACACCGGGGTAACAACCTTCTCTCAGGTTCTCAGGTACAGAGGCAGGTGAGAAGGATCACATACACCGGGTAACAACCTTCTCCCAGGTTCCCAGGTACAGAGGCAGGTGAGAAGGATCACATACACCGGGTAACAACCTTCTCCCCAGGATCCCAGGTACAGAGGCAGGTGAGAAGGATCACATACACCGGGTAACAACCTCTCCAGGTTTCAGGTACAGAGGCAGGTAAGAATGGATCACATACACCGGGTAACAACCTTCTCCCCAGGTTCCAGGTACAGAGGCAGGTGAGAAGGATCACATACACCGGGTAACAACCTTCTCCCTGGTTCTCAGGTACAGAGGCAGGTGAGAAGGATCACATACACCGGGTAACAACTTTCTCCCCAGCTTCTAGGTACAGAGGCAGATGAGTAGGATCACATAGACCGTGAAACAACCTTCTCCCCAGGTTCCCAGGTACAGAGGCAGGTGAGAAGGATCACATACCACCGGATAACATTCTCTCCCCAGTTCTAAGGTACAGAGGCAGGTGAGAAGGATCACATACAGCGGTAACAACCTCTCCCAGGTTCCCAGGTACAGAGGCGGTGAGAAGGATCACATACACCGGGGTAACAACCTTCTCCCAGGTTCTCAGGTACAGAGGCAGGTGAAAAGGATCACATACACCGGGGTAACACCTCCCCAGGTTCCCAGGTACGAGGCAGGTGAG
The DNA here is from genome assembly GCF_028390025.1 of Pseudophryne corroboree. Taxonomy (NCBI): domain Eukaryota; kingdom Metazoa; phylum Chordata; class Amphibia; order Anura; family Myobatrachidae; genus Pseudophryne; species Pseudophryne corroboree. The sequence continues at coordinate 289,347 of NW_026970201.1, read as the reverse complement.
AAGGATCACATACCCGGGTAACAAACCTTCTCCCCAGGTTCTCAGGTACAGAGGCAGGTGAGAAGGATCACATACACCGGGGTATACAACCTTCTCCCCAGGTTCCCAGGTACAGAGGCAGGTGAGAAGGATCACATACTAGAGATGAGCGCCGGAAATTTTTCGGTGATTTGTGTTTTGGTTTTGGTGTTCGGTTCGTTCAGCGGCCGTGTTTTGGGGTTCGACCGCGTTTTGGCAAAACCTCACCGAATTTTTTTTGTCGAGATTCGGGTGTGTTTTGGATTCGGGTGTTTTTTAAAAAAACCCTAAAAAACAGCTTAAATCATAGAATTTGGGGGTAATTTTGATCCCAAAGTATTATTAACCTCAAAAAACATATTTACACTCATTTTCAGCCTATTCTGAACACATCACACTCACAATATTATTTTTAGTCCTAAAATTTGCACCGAGGTCGCTGTGTGAGTAAGATAAGCGACCCTAGTGGCCGACACAAACACCGGCCCATCTAGGAGTAGGCACTGCAGTGTCACGCAGGATGGCCCTTCCAAAAAACACCCTCCCCAAACAGCACATGACGCAAAGAAAAAAAAGAGGCGCAATGAGGTAGCTGACTGTGGTGAGTAAGATTAGCGACCCTAGTGGCCGACACAAAACACCGGGCACATCTAGGAGTGCACTGCAGTGTCACGCAGGATGTCCCTTCCAAAAAACCCTCCCCAAACAGCACATGACGCAAAGAAAAAAAGAGGCGCAATGAGGTAGCTGTGTGAGTAAGATTAGCGACCCTAGTGGCCGACACAAACACCGGGCCCATCTAGGAGTGGCACTGCAGTGTCACGCAGGATGTCCCTTCCAAAAAACCCTCCCCAATCAGCACATGATGCAAAGAAAAAGAAAAGAAAAAAGAGGTGCAAGATGGAATTATCCTTGGGCCCTCCCACCCACCCTTATGTTGTATAAACAAAACAGGACATGCACACTTTAACCAACCCATCATTTCAGTGACAGGGTCTGCCACAACGACTGTGACTGATATGACGGGTTGGTTTGGACCCCCCCCAAAAAAGAAGCAATTAATCTCTCCTTGCACAAACTGGCTCTACAGAGGCAAGATGTCCACCTCATCTTCACCCTCCGATATTATCACCGTGTACATCCCCCTCCTCACAGATTATCAATTCGTCCCCACTGGAATCCACCATCTCAGCTCCCTGTGTACTTTGTGGAGGCAATTGCTGCTGGTCAATGTCTCCGCGGAGGAATTGATTATAATTCATTTTAATGAACATCATCTTCTCCACATTTTCTGGATGTAACCTCGTACGCCGATTGCTGACAAGGTGAGCGGCGGCACTAAACACTCTTTCGGAGTACACACTTGTGGGAGGGCAACTTAGGTAGAATAAAGCCAGTTTGTGCAAGGGCCTCCAAATTGCCTCTTTTTCCTGCCAGTATAAGTATGGACTGTGTGACGTGCCTACTTGGATGCGGTCACTCATATAATCCTCCACCATTCTATCAATGTTGAGAGAATCATATGCAGTGACAGTAGACGACATGTCCGTAATCGTTGTCAGGTCCTTCAGTCCGGACCAGATGTCAGCATCAGCAGTCGCTCCAGACTGCCCTGCATCACCGCCAGCGGGTGGGCTCGGAATTCTGAGCCTTTTCCTCGCACCCCCAGTTGCGGGAGAATGTGAAGGAGGAGATGTTGACAGGTCGCGTTCCGCTTGACTTGACAATTTTGTCACCAGCAGGTCTTTCAACCCCAGCAGACCTGTGTCTGCCGGAAAGAGAGATCCAAGGTAGGCTTTAAATCTAGGATCGAGCACGGTGGCCAAAATGTAGTGCTCTGATTTCAACAGATTGACCACCCGTGAATCCTTGTTAAGCGAATTAAGGGCTGCATCCACAAGTCCCACATGCCTAGCGGAATCGCTCCGTGTTAGCTCCTTCTTCAATGCCTCCAGCTTCTTCTGCAAAAGCCTGATGAGGGGAATGACCTGACTCAGGCTGGCAGTGTCTGAACTGACTTCACGTGTGGCAAGTTCAAAGGGCATCAGAACCTTGCACAACGTTGAAATCATTCTCCACTGCACTTGAGACAGGTGCATTCCATCTCCTATATCGTGCTCAATTGTATAGGCTTGAATGGCCTTTTGCTGCTCCTCCAACCTCTGAAGCATATAGAGGGTTGAATTCCACCTCGTTACCACTTCTTGCTTCAGATGATGGCAGGGCAGGTTCAGTAGTTTTTGGTGGTGCTCCAGTCTTCTGTACGTGGTGCCTGTACGCCGAAAGTGTCCCGCAATTTTTCTGGCCACCGACAGCATCTCTTGCACGCCCCTGTCGTTTTTTAAAAAATTCTGCACCACCAAATTCAAGGTATGTGCAAAACATGGGACGTGCTGGAATTTGCCCATATTTAATGCACACACAATATTGCTGGCGTTGTCCGATGCCACAAATCCACAGGAGAGTCCAATTGGGGTAAGCCATTCCGCGATGATCTTCCTCAGTTGCCGTAAGAGGTTTTCAGCTGTGTGCGTATTCTGGAAAGCGGTGATACAAAGCGTAGCCTGCCTAGGAAAGAGTTGGCGTTTGCGAGATGCTGCTACTGGTGCCGCCGCTGCTGTTCTTGCGGCGGGAGTCCATACATCTACCCAGTGGGCTGTCACAGTCATATAGTCCTGACCCTGCCCTGCTCCACTTGTCCACATGTCCGTGGTTAAGTGGACATTGGGTACAACTGCATTTTTTAGGACACTGGTGAGTCTTTTTCTGACGTCCGTGTACATTCTCGGTATCGCCTGCCTAGAGAAGTGGAACCTAGATGGTATTTGGTAACGGGGGCACACTGCCTCAATAAATTGTCTAGTTCCCTGTGAACTAACGGCGGATACCGGACGCACGTCTAACACCAACATAGTTGTCAAGGACTCAGTTATCCGCTTTGCAGTAGGATGACTGCTGTGATATTTCATCTTCCTCGCAAAGGACTGTTGAACAGTCAATTGCTTACTGGAAGTAGTACAAGTGGGCTTACGACTTCCCCTCTGGGATGACCATCGACTCCCAGCGGCAACAACAGCAGCGCCAGCAGCAGTAGGCGTTACACGCAAGGATGCATCGGAGGAATCCCAGGCAGGAGAGGACTCGTCAGACTTGCCAGTGACATGGCCTGCAGGACTATTGGCATTCCTGGGGAAGGAGGAAATTGACACTGAGGGAGTTGGTGGGGTGGTTTGCGTGAGCTTGGTTACAAGAGGAAGGGATTTACTGGTCAGTGGACTGCTTCCGCTGTCACCCAAAGTTTTTGAACTTGTCACTGACTTATTATGAATGCGCTGCAGGTGACGTATAAGGGAGGATGTTCCGAGGTGGTTAACGTCCTTACCCCTACTTATTACAGCTTGACAAAGGGAACACACGGCTTGACACCTGTTGTCCGCATTTCTGGTGAAATACCTCCACACCGAAGAGCTGATTTTTTTGGTATTTTCACCTGGCATGTCAACGGCCATATTCCTCCCACGGACAACAGGTGTCTCCCCGGGTGCCTTACTTAAACAAACCACCTCACCATCAGAATCCTCCTGGTCAATTTCCTCCCCAGCGCCAGCAACACCCATATCCTCCTCATCCTGGTGTACTTCAACACTGACATCTTCAATCTGACTATCAGGAACTGGACTGCGGGTGCTCCTTCCAGCACTTGCAGGGGGCATGCAAATAGTGGAAGGCGCATGCTCTTCACGTCCAGTGTTGGGAAGGTCAGGCATCGCAAACGACACAATTGGACTCTCCTTGTGGATTTGGGATTTCAAAGAACGCACAGTTCTTTGCGGTGCTTTTGCCAGCTTGAGTCTTTTCAGTTTTCTAGCGAGAGGCTGAGTGCTTCCATCCTCATGTGAAGCTGAACCACTAGCCATGAACATAGGCCAGGGCCTCAGCCGTTCCTTGCCACTCCGTGTGGTAAATGGCATATTGGCAAGTTTACGCTTCTCCTCCGACAATTTTATTTTAGGTTTTGGAGTCCTTTTTTTTCTGATATTTGGTGTTTTGGATTTGACATGCTCTGTACTATGACATTGGGCATCGGCCTTGGCAGACGACGTTGCTGGCATTTCATCGTCTCGGCCATGACTAGTGGCAGCAGCTTCAGCACGAGGTGGAAGTGGATCTTGATCTTTCCCTAATTTTGGAACCTCAACTTTTTTGTTCTCCATATTTTATAGGCAGAACTAAAAGGCACCTCAGGTAAACAATGGAGATGGATGGATTGGATACTAGTATACAATTATGGACGGACTGCCACGGTTAGGTGGTATAAAAAAACCACGGTTAGGTGGTATATATTATAATAATAATACAATTATGGATGGACGGACTGCCTGCCGACTGCCGACACAGAGGTAGCCACAGCCGTGAACTACCGCACTGTACACTGGTTGATAAAGAGATAGTAGTATACTCGTAACAACTAGTATGACACTATGACGACGGTATAAAGAATGAAAAAAAAACCACGGTTAGGTGGTATATATTATAATAATAATACAATTATGGATGGACGGACTGCCTGCCGACTGCCGACACAGAGGTAGCCACAGCCGTGAACTACCGCACTGTACACTGGTTGATAAAGAGATAGTAGTATACTCGTAACAACTAGTATGACACTATGACGACGGTATAAAGAATGAAAAAAAAACCACGGTTAGGTGGTATATATTATAATAATAATACAATTATGGATGGACGGACTGCCTGCCGACTGCCGACACAGAGGTAGCCACAGCCGTGAACTACCGCACTGTACACTGGTTGATAAAGAGATAGTAGTATACTCGTAACAACTAGTATGACACTATGACGACGGTATAAAGAATGAAAAAAAAACCACGGTTAGGTGGTATATATTATAATAATAATACAATTATGGATGGACGGACTGCCTGCCGACTGCCGACACAGAGGTAGCCACAGCCGTGAACTACCGCACTGTACACTGGTTGATAAAGAGATAGTAGTATACTCGTAACAATTAGGATGACACTATGACGGTATAAAGAATGAAAAAAAAACCACGGTTAGGTGGTAGGTATATAATAATAAATAATACAATTCTGGTCGGACGGACTGCCTGCCGTGTGCCGACACAGAGGTAGCCACAGCCGTGAACTACCGCACTGTACACTGGTTGATAAAGAGATAGTAGTATACTCGTAACAATTAGGATGACACTATGACGGTATAAAGAATGAAAAAAAAACCACGGTTAGGTGGTAGGTATATAATAATAAATAATACAATTCTGGTCGGACGGACTGCCTGCCGTGTGCCGACACAGAGGTAGCCACAGCCGTGAACTACCGCACTGTACACTGGTTGATAAAGAGATAGTAGTATACTCGTAACAATTAGGATGACACTATGACGGTATAAAGAATGAAAAAAAAACCACGGTTAGGTGGTAGGTATATAATAATAAATAATACAATTCTGGTCGGACGGACTGCCTGCCGTGTGCCGACACAGAGGTAGCCACAGCCGTGAACTACCGCACTGTACACTGGTTGATAAAGAGATAGTAGTATACTCGTAACAATTAGGATGACACTATGACGGTATAAAGAATGAAAAAAAAACCACGGTTAGGTGGTAGGTATATAATAATAAATAATACAATTCTGGTCGGACGGACTGCCTGCCGTGTGCCGACACAGAGGTAGCCACAGCCGTGAACTACCGCACTGTACACTGGTTGATAAAGAGATAGTAGTATACTCGTAACAATTAGGATGACACTATGACGGTATAAAGAATGAAAAAAAAAACACGGTTAGGTGGTAGGTATATAATAATAAATAATACAATTCTGGTCGGACGGACTGCCTGCCGTGTGCCGACACAGAGGTAGCCACAGCCGTGAACTACCGCACTGTACACTGGTTGATAAAGAGATAGTAGTATACTCGTAACAATTAGGATGACACTATGACGGTATAAAGAATGAAAAAAAAACCACGGTTAGGTGGTAGGTATATAATAATAAATAATACAATTCTGGTCGGACGGACTGCCTGCCGTGTGCCGACACAGAGGTAGCCACAGCCGTGAACTACCGCACTGTACTGTGTCTGCTGCTAATATAGACTGGTTGATATTTAAAGAGATATTAGTAGTATACAACAATACTATACTGGTGGTCAGGCACTGGTCACCACTCCTGCAGCAAAAGTGTGCACTGTTAATTAATATAATTGTACTCCTGGCTCCTGCTAACAACCTGCAGTGCTCCCCAGTCTCCCCCACAATTAATTATAAGCTTTTAATTTATACATTGATGACTGTGCAGCACACTGGGCTGAGCTGAGTGCACACAGACTGAGTCACACTGTGTGACTGACTGTGCTGTGTATCGTTTTTTTTTTCAGGCAGAGAACGGATATAGCAGAGAGAAGTGAACGGATATATTATATTAAATAAAAGTTAACTAGCAACTGCACTGGTCACTGACTGTGGTAAACTAACTCTGTCTGCGACTCTGCACAATCTCTCTCTATCTAATCTATCTATCTCTATTCTAATGGAGAGGACGCCAGACACGTCCTCTCCCTATCAATCTCAATGCACGAGTGAAAATGGCGGCGACGCGCGGCTCCTTATATAGAATCCGAGTCTCGCGATAGAATCCGAGCCTCGCGAGAATCCGACAGCGTCATGATGACGTTCGGGCGCGCTCGGGTTAACCGAGCAAGGCGGGAAGATCCGAGTCGCTCGGACCCGTGGAAAAAAAAGTGAAGTTCGTGCGGGTTCGGATTCAAAGAAACCGAACCCGCTCATCTCTATCACATACACCGGGTAACAACCTTCTCCCCAGGTTCCCAGGTACAGAGGCAGGTGAGAAGGATCACATACACCGGGTAACAACCTCTCCAGGTTCCCAGGTACAGAGGCAGGTGAGAAGGATCACATACACCGGGTAACAACCTTCTCCCCAGGTTCTCAGGTACAGAGGCAGGTGAAAAGGATCACATACACCGGGTAACAACCTCCCCAGGTTCCCAGGTACAGAGGCAGGTGAGAAGGATCACATACACCGGGTAACAACCTTCTCCCCAGGTTCTCAGGTACAGAGGCAGGTGAGAAGGATCACATACACCGGGTAACAACCTTCTCCCCAGGTTCCCAGGTACAGAGGCAGGTGAGAAGGATCACATACACCGGGTAACAACCTTCTCCCCAGGTTCCCAGGTACAGAGGCAGGTGAGAAGGATCACATACACCGGGTAACAACCTCTCCAGGTTCCCAGGTACAGAGGCAGGTGAGAAGGATCACATACACCGGGTAACAACTAGAGATGAGCGGGTTCGGTTTCTCTGAATCCGAACCCGCCAGAACTTCATGTTTTTTTTCACGGGTCCGAGCGACTCGGATCTTCCCGCCTTGCTCGGTTAACCCGAGCGCGCCCGAACGTCATCATGACGCTGTCGGATTCTCGCGAGGCTCGGATTCTATCGCGAGACTCGGATTCTATATAAGGAGCCGCGCGTCGCCGCCATTTTCACACGTGCATTGAGATTGATAGGGAGAGGACGTGGCTGGCGTCCTCTCCGTTTAGAATTAGAATAGATTAGAGAGACACTTGATTTACTAATTTTGGGGAGCATTAGGAGTACTCAGTAGTGTACAGTGCAGAGTTTTGCTGATAGTGACCAGTGACCACCACTTTTATTTATAATCCGTTCTCTGCCTGAAAAAAGCGATACACAGCACACAGTGACTCAGTCACATACCATATCTGTGTGCACTGCTCAGGCTCAGGCCAGTGTGCTGCATCATCTATATATATTATATATCTGTCTGACTGCTCAGCTCACACAGCTTATAATTGTGGGGGAGACTGGGGAGCACTACTGCAGTGCCAGTTATAGGTTATAGCAGGAGCCAGGAGTACATAATATTATATTAAAATTAAACAGTGCACACTTTTGCTGCAGGAGTGCCACTGCCAGTGTGACTAGTGACCAGTGACCTGACCACCAGTATATAATATTAGTAGTATACTATCTCTTTATCAACCAGTCTATATTAGCAGCAGACACAGTACAGTGCGGTAGTTCACGGCTGTGGCTACCTCTGTGTCGGCACTCGGCAGCCCGTCCATAATTGTATATACCACCTAACCGTGGTTTTTTTTTCTTTCTTTATACATACATACTAGTTACGAGTATACTATCTCTTTATCAACCAGTCTATATATTAGCAGCAGACACAGTACAGTGCGGTAGTTCACGGCTGTGGCTACCTCTGTGTCGGCACTCGGCAGCCCGTCCATAATTGTATATACCACCTAACCGTGGTTTTTTTTTCTTTCTTTATACATACATACTAGTTACGAGTATACTATCTCTTTATCAACCAGTCTATATATTAGCAGCAGACACAGTACAGTGCGGTAGTTCACGGCTGTGGCTACCTCTGTGTCGGCACTCGGCAGCCCGTCCATAATTGTATATACCACCTAACCGTGGTTTTTTTTTCTTTCTTTATACATACATACTAGTTACGAGTATACTATCTCTTTATCAACCAGTCTATATATTAGCAGCAGACACAGTACAGTGCGGTAGTTCACGGCTGTGGCTACCTCTGTGTCAGCACTCGGCAGCCCGTCCATAATTGTATATACCACCTAACCGTGGTTTTTTTTTCTTTCTTTATACATACATACTAGTTACGAGTATACTATCTCTTTATCAACCAGTCTATATATTAGCAGCAGACACAGTACAGTGCGGTAGTTCACGGCTGTGGCTACCTCTGTGTCGGCACTCGGCAGCCCGTCCATAATTGTATATACCACCTAACCGTGGTTTTTTTTTCTTTCTTTATACATACATACTAGTTACGAGTATACTATCTCTTTATCAACCAGTCTATATATTAGCAGCAGACACAGTACAGTGCGGTAGTTCACGGCTGTGGCTACCTCTGTGTCGGCACTCGGCAGCCCGTCCATAATTGTATATACCACCTAACCGTGGTTTTTTTTCTTTCTTTATACATACATACTAGTTACGAGTATACTATCTCTTTATCAACCAGTCTATATTAGCAGCAGACACAGTACAGTGCGGTAGTTCACGGCTGTGGCTACCTCTGTGTCGGCACTCGGCAGCCCGTCCATAATTGTATACTAGTATCCAATCCATCCATCTCCATTGTTTACCTGAGGTGCCTTTTAGTTGTGCCTATTAAAATATGGAGAACAAAAATGTTGAGGTTCCAAAATTAGGGAAAGATCAAGATCCACTTCCACCTCGTGCTGAAGCTGCTGCCACTAGTCATGGCCGAGACGATGAAATGCCAGCAACGTCGTCTGCCAAGGCCGATGCCCAATGGCATAGTACAGAGCATGTCAAAACCAAAACACCAAATATCAGTAAAAAAAGGACTCCAAAACCTAAAATAAAATTGTCGGAGGAGAAGCGTAAACTTGCCAATATGCCATTTACCACACGGAGTGGCAAGGAACGGCTGAGGCCCTGGCCTATGTTCATGGCTAGTGGTTCAGCTTCACATGAGGATGGAAGCACTCAGCCTCTCGCTAGAAAACTGAAAAGACTCAAGCTGGCAAAAGCACCGCAAAGAACTGTGCGTTCTTTGAAATCCCAAATCCACAAGGAGAGTCCAATTGTGTCGGTTGCGATGCCTGACCTTCCCAACACTGGACGTGAAGAGCATGCGCCTTCCACCATTTGCACGCCCCCTGCAAGTGCTGGAAGGAGCACCCGCAGTCCAGTTCCTGATAGTCAGATTGAAGATGTCAGTGTTGAAGTACACCAGGATGAGGAGGATATGGGTGTTGCTGGCGCTGGGGAGGAAATTGACCAGGAGGATTCTGATGGTGAGGTGGTTTGTTTAAGTCAGGCACCCGGGGAGACACCTGTTGTCCGTGGGAGGAATATGGCCGTTGACATGCCAGGTGAAAATACCAAAAAAATCAGCTCTTCGGTGTGGAGGTATTTCACCAGAAATGCGGACAACAGGTGTCAAGCCGTGTGTTCCCTTTGTCAAGCTGTAATAAGTAGGGGTAAGGACGTTAACCACCTCGGAACATCCTCCCTTATACGTCACCTGCAGCGCATTCATAATAAGTCAGTGACAAGTTCAAAAACTTTGGGTGACAGCGGAAGCAGTCCACTGACCAGTAAATCCCTTCCTCTTGTAACCAAGCTCACGCAAACCACCCCACCAACTCCCTCAGTGTCAATTTCCTCCTTCCCCAGGAATGCCAATAGTCCTGCAGGCCATGTCACTGGCAATTCTGACGAGTCCTCTCCTGCCTGGGATTCCTCCGATGCATCCTTGCGTGTAACGCCTACTGCTGCTGGCGCTGCTGTTGTTGCCGCTGGGAGTCGATGGTCATCCCAGAGGGGAAGTCGTAAGCCCACTTGTACTACTTCCAGTAAGCAATTGACTGTTCAACAGTCCTTTGCGAGGAAGATGAAATATCACAGCAGTCATCCTACTGCAAAGCGGATAACTGAGGCCTTGGCATCCTGGGTGGTGAGAAACGTGGTTCCGGTATCCATCATTACTGCAGAGCCAACTAGAGACTTGTTGGAGGTACTGTGTCCCCGGTACCAAATACCATCTAGGTTCCATTTCTCTAGGCAGGCGATACCGAAAATGTACACAGACCTCAGAAAAAGAGTCACCAGTGTCCTAAAAAATGCAGCTGTACCCAATGTCCACTTAACCACGGACATGTGGACAAGTGGAGCAGGGCAGGGTCAGGACTATATGACTGTGACAGCCCACTGGGTAGATGTATGGACTCCCGCCGCAAGAACAGCAGCGGCGGCACCAGTAGCAGCATCTCGCAAACGCCAACTCTTTCCTAGGCAGGCTACGCTTTGTATCACCGCTTTCCAGAATACGCACACAGCTGAAAACCTCTTACGGCAACTGAGGAAGATCATCGCGGAATGGCTTACCCCAATTGGACTCTCCTGTGGATTTGTGGCATCGGACAACGCCAGCAATATTGTGTGTGCATTAAATCTGGGCCAATTCCAGCACGTCCCATGTTTTGCACATACCTTGAATTTGGTGGTGCAGAATTTTTTAAAAAACGACAGGGGCGTGCAAGAGATGCTGTCGGTGGCCAGAAGAATTGCGGGACACTTTCGGCGTACAGGCACCACGTACAGAAAACTGGAGCACCACCAAAAACTACTGAACCTGCCCTGCCATCATCTGAAGCAAGAAGTGGTAACGAGGTGGAATTCAACCCTCTATATGCTTCAGAGGTTGGAGGAGCAGCAAAAGGCCATTCAAGCCTATACAATTGAGCACGATATAGTAGGTGGAATGCACCTGTCTCAAGTGCAGTGGAGAATGATTTCAACGTTGTGCAAGGTTCTGATGCCCTTTGAACTTGCCACACGTGAAGTCAGTTCAGACACTGCCAGCCTGAGTCAGGTCATTCCCCTCATCAGGCTTTTGCAGAAGAAGCTGGAGGCATTGAAGAAGGAGCTAAAAGGGAGCGATTCCGCTAGGCATGTGGGACTTGTGGATGCAGCCCTTAATTCGCTTAACAAGGATTCACGGGTGGTCAATCTGTTGAAATCAGAGCACTACATTTTGGCCACCGTGCTCGATCCTAGATTTAAAGCCTACCTTGGATCTCTCTTTCCGGCAGACACAGGTCTGCTGGGGTTGAAAGACCTGCTGGTGACAAAATTGTCAAGTCAAGCGGAACGCGACCTGTCAACATCTCCTCCTTCACATTCTCCCGCAACTGGGGGTGCGAGGAAAAGGCTCAGAATTCCGAGCCCACCCGCTGGCGGTGATGCAGGGCAGTCTGGAGCGACTGCTGATGCTGACATCTGGTCCGGACTGAAGGACCTGACAACGATTACGGACATGTCGTCTACTGTCACTGCATATGATTCTCTCAACATTGATAGAATGGTGGAGGATTATATGAGTGACCGCATCCAAGTAGGCACGTCACACAGTCCGTACTTATACTGGCAGGAAAAAGAGGCAATTTGGAGGCCCTTGCACAAACTGGCTTTATTCTACCTAAGTTGCCCTCCCACAAGTGTGTACTCCGAAAGAGTGTTTAGTGCCGCCGCTCACCTTGTCAGCAATCGGCGTACGAGGTTACATCCAGAAAATGTGGAGAAGATGATGTTCATTAAAATGAATTATAATCAATTCCTCCGCGGAGACATTGACCAGCAGCAATTGCCTCCACAAAGTACACAGGGAGCTGAGATGGTGGATTCCAGTGGGGACGAATTGATAATCTGTGAGGAGGGGGATGTACACGGTGATATATCGGAGGGTGATGATGAGGTGGACATCTTGCCTCTGTAGAGCCAGTTTGTGCAAGGAGAGATTAATTGCTTCTTTTTTGGGGGGGGTCCAAACCAACCCGTCATATCAGTCACAGTCGTGTGGCAGACCCTGTCACTGAAATGATGGGTTGGTTAAAGTGTGCATGTCCTGTTTTGTTTATACAACATAAGGGTGGGTGGGAGGGCCCAAGGACAATTCCATCTTGCACCTCTTTTTTCTTTTCTTTTTCTTTGCATCATGTGCTGTTTGGGGAGGGTTTTTTGGAAGGGACATCCTGCGTGACACTGCAGTGCCACTCCTAGATGGGCCCGGTGTTTGTGTCGGCCACTAGGGTCGCTAATCTTACTCACACAGCTACCTCATTGCGCCTCTTTTTTTCTTTGCGTCATGTGCTGTTTGGGGAGGGTTTTTTGGAAGGGCCATCCTGCGTGACACTGCAGTGCCACTCCTAGATGGGCCCGGTGTTTGTGTCGGCCACTAGGGTCGCTAATCTTACTCACACAGCTACCTCATTGCGCCTCTTTTTTTCTTTGCGTCATGTGCTGTTTGGGGAGGGTTTTTTGGAAGGGACATCCTGCGTGACACTGCAGTGCCACTCCTAGATGGGCCCGGTGTTTGTGTCGGCCACTAGGGTCGCTTATCTTACTCACACAGCGACCTCGGTGCAAATTTTAGGACTAAAAATAATATTGTGAGGTGTGAGGTATTCAGAATAGACTGAAAATGAGTGTAAATTATGGTTTTTGAGGTTAATAATACTTTGGGATCAAAATGACCCCCAAATTCTATGATTTAAGCTGTTTTTTAGTGTTTTTTGAAAAAAACACCCGAATCCAAAACACACCCGAATCCGACAAAAAAAATTCGGTGAGGTTTTGCCAAAACGCGTTCGAACCCAAAACACGGCCGCGGAACCGAACCCAAAACCAAAACACAAAACCCGAAAAATTTCAGGCGCTCATCTCTAGTAACAACCTTCTCCCCAGGTTCCCAGGTACAGAGGCAGGTGAGAAGGATCACATACACCGGGTAACAACCTTCTCCCCAGGTTCTCAGGTACAGAGGCAGGTGAGAAGGATCACATACACCGGGTAACAACCTTCTCCTCAGGTTCCCAGGTACAGAGGCAGGTGAGAAAGGATCACATACACCGGGTAACAACCTTCTCTCCAGGTTCTCAGGTACAGAGGCAGGTGAGAAGGATCACATACACCGGGTAACAACCTTCTCCCCAGGTTCCCAGGTACAGAGGCAGGTGAGAAGGATCACATACACCGGGTAACAACCTTCTCCCCAGGATCCCAGGTACAGAGACAGGTGAGAAGGATCACATACACCGGGTAACAACCTCTCCAGGTTCTCAGGTACAGAGGCAGGTGAGATGGATCACATACACCGGGTAACAACCTTCTCCCCAGGTTCCCAGGTACAGAGGCAGGTGAGAAGGATCACATACACCGGGTAACAACCTTCTCCCCTGGTTCTCAGGTACAGAGGCAGGTGAGAAGGATCACATACACCGGGTAACAACTTTCTCCCCAGCTTCTCAGGTACAGAGGCAGATGAGAAGGATCACATAGACCGGGTAACAACCTTCTCCCCAGGTTCCCAGGTACAGAGGCAGGTGAGAAGGATCACATACACCGGATAACAATCTTCTCCCCAGGTTCTAAGGTACAGAGGCAGGTGAGAAGGATCACATACACCGGGTAACAACCTCTCCAGGTTCCCAGGTACAGAGGCAGGTGAGAAGGATCACATACACCGGGTAACAACCTTCTCCCCAGGTTCTCAGGTACAGAGGCAGGTGAAAAGGATCACATACACCGGGTAACAACCTCCCCAGGTTCCCAGGTACAGAGGCAGGTGAGAAGGATCACATACACCGGGTAACAACCTTCTCCCCAGGTTCTCAGGTACAGAGGCAGGTGAGAAGGATCACATACACCGGGTAACAACCTTCTCCCCAGGTTCCCAGGTACAGAGGCAGGTGAGAAGGATCACATACACCGGGTAACAACCTTCTCCCCAGGTTCCCAGGTACAGAGGCAGGTGAGAAGGATCACATACACCGGGTAACAACCTTCTCCCCAGGTTCCCAGGTAGAGGGAGGCAGGTGAGAAGGATCACATACACCGGGTAAAAACCTCCCCAGGATCCCAGGTACAGAGGCCGGTGAGAAGGATCACATACACCGGGTAACAACCTCCCCAGGTTCCCAGGTACAGAGGCAGGGGAGAAGGATCACATACACCGGGTAACAACCTTCTCCCCAGGTTCTCAGGTACAGAGGCAGGTGAGAAGGATCACATACACCGGATAACAATCTTCTCCCCAGGTTCTAAGGTACAGAGGCAGGTGAGAAGGATCACATACACCGGGTAACAACCTCCCCAGGTTCCCAGGTACAGAGGCAGGGGAGAAGGATCACATACACCGGGTAACAACCTTCTCCCCAGGTTCCCAGGTACAGAGGCAGGTGAGAAGGATCACATACACCGGATAACAATCTTCTCCCCAGGTTCTAAGGTACAGAGGCAGGTGAGAAGGATCACATACACCGGGTAACAACCTCTCCAGGTTCCCAGGTACAGAGGCAGGTGAGAAGGATCACATACACCGGGTAACAACCTTCTCCCCAGGTTCTCAGGTACAGAGGCAGGTGAAAAGGATCACATACACCGGGTAACAACCTCCCCAGGTTCCCAGGTACAGAGGCAGGTGAGAAGGATCACATACACCGGGTAACAACCTTCTCCCCAGGTTCTCAGGTACAGAGGCAGGTGAGAAGGATCACATACACCGGGTAACAACCTTCTCCCCAGGTTCCCAGGTACAGAGGCAGGTGAGAAGGATCACATACACCGGGTAACAACCTTCTCCCCAGGTTCCCAGGTACAGAGGCAGGTGAGAAGGATCACATACACCGGGTAACAACCTTCTCCCCAGGTTCCCAGGTAGAGGGAGGCAGGTGAGAAGGATCACATACACCGGGTAAAAACCTCCCCAGGATCCCAGGTACAGAGGCCGGTGAGAAGGATCACATACACCGGGTAACAACCTCCCCAGGTTCCCAGGTACAGAGGCAGGGGAGAAGGATCACATACACCGGGTAACAACCTTCTCCCCAGGTTCTCAGGTACAGAGGCAGGTGAGAAGGATCACATACACCGGGTAACAACCTTCTCCCCAGG
The DNA here is from genome assembly GCF_028390025.1 of Pseudophryne corroboree. Taxonomy (NCBI): domain Eukaryota; kingdom Metazoa; phylum Chordata; class Amphibia; order Anura; family Myobatrachidae; genus Pseudophryne; species Pseudophryne corroboree. The sequence continues at coordinate 273,768 of NW_026970201.1, read as the reverse complement.
TTCTCAGGTACAGAGGCAGGTGAGAAGGATCACATACACCGGGTAACAACCTTCTCCCCAGGTTCCCAGGTACAGAGGCAGGTGAGAAGGATCACATACACCGGGTAACAACCTTCTCCCCAGGTTCCCAGGTACAGAGGCAGGGGAGAAGGATCACATACACCGGGTAACAACCTTCTCCCCAGGTTCCCAGGTACAGAGGCAGGTGAGAAGGATCACATACACCGGGTAACAACCTTCTCCCCAGGTTCCCAGGTACAGAGACAGGTGAGAAGGATCACATACACCGGGTAACAACCTTCTCCCCAGGTTCCCAGGTACAGAGGCAGGTGAGAAGGATCACATACACCAGGTAACAACCTCTCCAGGTTTCCAGGTACAGAGGCAGGTGAGAAGGATCACATACACCGGGTAACAACCTTCTCCCCAGGTTCCCAGGTACAGAGGCAGGTGAGAAGGTTCACATACACCAGGTAACAACCTCTCCAGGTTTCCAGGTAAAGAGGCAGGTGAGAAGGATCACATACACCGGGTAACAACCTTCTCCCCAGGTTCTCAGGTACAGAGGCAGGTGAGAAGGATCACAAACACCGGGTAACAACCTTCTCCCCAGGTTCCCAGGTACAGAGGCAGGTGAGAAGGATCACATACACCGGGTAACAACCTCTCCAGGTTCCCAGGTACAGAGGCAGGTGAGAAGGATCACATACACCGGGTAACAACCTTCTCCCCAGGTTCCCAGGTACAGAGACAGGTGAGAAGGATCACATACACCGGGTAACAACCTTCTCCCCAGGTTCCCAGGTACAGAGGCAGGTGAGAAGGATCACATACACCAGGTAACAACCTCTCCAGGTTTCCAGGTACAGAGGCAGGTGAGAAGGATCACATACACCGGGTAACAACCTTCTCCCCAGGTTCCCAGGTACAGAGGCAGGTGAGAAAGGATCACATACACCGGGTAACAACCTTCTCTCCAGGTTCTCAGGTACAGAGGCAGGTGAGAAGGATCACATACACCGGGTAACAACCTTCTCCCCAGGTTCCCAGGTACAGAGGCAGGTGAGAAGGATCACATACACCGGGTAACAACCTTCTCCCCAGGATCCCAGGTACAGAGGCAGGTGAGAAGGATCACATACACCGGGTAACAACCTCTCCAGGTTCTCAGGTACAGAGGCAGGTGAGATGGATCACATACACCGGGTAACAACCTTCTCCCCAGGTTCCCAGGTACAGAGGCAGGTGAGAAGGATCACATACACCGGGTAACAACCTTCTCCCCTGGTTCTCAGGTACAGAGGCAGGTGAGAAGGATCACATACACCGGGTAACAACTTTCTCCCCAGCTTCTCAGGTACAGAGGCAGATGAGAAGGATCACATAGACCGGGTAACAACCTTCTCCCCAGGTTCCCAGGTACAGAGGCAGGTGAGAAGGATCACATACACCGGATAACAATCTTCTCCCCAGGTTCTAAGGTACAGAGGCAGGTGAGAAGGATCACATACACCGGGTAACAACCTCTCCAGGTTCCCAGGTACAGAGGCAGGTGAGAAGGATCACATACACCGGGTAACAACCTTCTCCCCAGGTTCTCAGGTACAGAGGCAGGTGAAAAGGATCACATACACCGGGTAACAACCTCCCCAGGTTCCCAGGTACAGAGGCAGGTGAGAAGGATCACATACACCGGGTAACAACCTTCTCCCCAGGTTCTCAGGTACAGAGGCAGGTGAGAAGGATCACATACACCGGGTAACAACCTTCTCCCCAGGTTCCCAGGTACAGAGGCAGGTGAGAAGGATCACATACACCGGGTAACAACCTTCTCCCCAGGTTCCCAGGTACAGAGGCAGGTGAGAAGGATCACATACACCGGGTAACAACCTCTCCAGGTTCCCAGGTACAGAGGCAGGTGAGAAGGATCACATACACCGGGTAACAACTAGAGATGAGCGGGTTCGGTTTCTCTGAATCCGAACCCGCCAGAACTTCATGTTTTTTTTCACGGGTCCGAGCGACTCGGATCTTCCCGCCTTGCTCGGTTAACCCGAGCGCGCCCGAACGTCATCATGACGCTGTCGGATTCTCGCGAGGCTCGGATTCTATCGCGAGACTCGGATTCTATATAAGGAGCCGCGCATCGCCGCCATTTTCACACGTGCATTGAGATTGATAGGGAGAGGACGTGGCTGGCGTCCTCTCCGTTTAGAATTAGAATAGATTAGAGAGACACTTGATTTACTAATTTTGGGGAGCATTAGGAGTACTCAGTAGTGTACAGTGCAGAGTTTTGCTGATAGTGACCAGTGACCACCACTTTTATTTATAATCCGTTCTCTGCCTGAAAAAAGCGATACACAGCACACAGTGACTCAGTCACATACCATATCTGTGTGCACTGCTCAGGCTCAGGCCAGTGTGCTGCATCATCTATTATCTATATATAATATTATATATATCTGTCTGACTGCTCAGCTTACACAGCTTATAATTGTGGGGGAGACTGGGGAGCACTACTGCAGTGCCAGTTATAGGTTATAGCAGGAGCCAGGAGTACATAATATATTATATAGTGAGTGACCACCAGACACACAGTGCAGTTTATTTAATATATCCGTTCTCTGCCTGAAAAAAGCGATACACACAGTGACTCAGTCAGTCACATACCATATCTGTGTGCACTGCTCAGGCTCAGGCCAGTGTGCTGCATCATCTATTATCTATATATAATATTATATATATCTGTCTGACTGCTCAGCTCACACAGCTTATAATTGTGGGGGAGACTGGGGAGCACTACTGCAGTGCCAGTTATAGGTTATAGCAGGAGCCAGGAGTACATAATATATTATATAGTGAGTGACCACCAGACACACAGTGCAGTTTATTTAATATATCCGTTCTCTGCCTGAAAAAAGCGATACACACAGTGACTCAGTCAGTCACATACCATATCTGTGTGCACTGCTCAGGCTCAGGCCAGTGTGCTGCATCATCTATATATATTATATATCTGTCTGACTGCTCAGCTCACACAGCTTATAATTGTGGGGGAGACTGGGGAGCACTACTGCAGTGCCAGTTATAGGTTATAGCAGGAGCCAGGAGTACATAATATTATATTAAAATTAAACAGTGCACACTTTTGCTGCAGGAGTGCCACTGCCAGTGTGACTAGTGACCAGTGACCTGACCACCAGTATATAATATTAGTAGTATACTATCTCTTTATCAACCAGTCTATATTAGCAGCAGACACAGTACAGTGCGGTAGTTCACGGCTGTGGCTACCTCTGTGTCGGCACTCGGCAGCCCGTCCATAATTGTATATACCACCTAACCGTGGTTTTTTTTTCTTTCTTTATACATACATACTAGTTACGAGTATACTATCTCTTTATCAACCAGTCTATATATTAGCAGCAGACACAGTACAGTGCGGTAGTTCACGGCTGTGGCTACCTCTGTGTCGGCACTCGGCAGCCCGTCCATAATTGTATATACCACCTAACCGTGGTTTTTTTTTCTTTCTTTATACATACATACTAGTTACGAGTATACTATCTCTTTATCAACCAGTCTATATATTAGCAGCAGACACAGTACAGTGCGGTAGTTCACGGCTGTGGCTACCTCTGTGTCGGCACTCGGCAGCCCGTCCATAATTGTATATACCACCTAACCGTGGTTTTTTTTTCTTTCTTTATACATACATACTAGTTACGAGTATACTATCTCTTTATCAACCAGTCTATATTAGCAGCAGACACAGTACAGTGCGGTAGTTCACGGCTGTGGCTACCTCTGTGTCGGCACTCGGCAGCCCGTCCATAATTGTATATACCACCTAACCGTGGTTTTTTTTTCTTTCTTTATACATACATACTAGTTACGAGTATACTATCTCTTTATCAACCAGTCTATATATTAGCAGCAGACACAGTACAGTGCGGTAGTTCACGGCTGTGGATACCTCTGTGTCGGCACTCGGCAGCCCGTCCATAATTGTATATACCACCTAACCGTGGTTTTTTTTTCTTTCTTTATACATACATACTAGTTACGAGTATACTATCTCTTTATCAACCAGTCTATATATTAGCAGCAGACACAGTACAGTGCGGTAGTTCACGGCTGTGGCTACCTCTGTGTCGGCACTCGGCAGCCCGTCCATAATTGTATATACCACCTAACCGTGGTTTTTTTTCTTTCTTTATACATACATACTAGTTACGAGTATACTATCTCTTTATCAACCAGTCTATATTAGCAGCAGACACAGTACAGTGCGGTAGTTCACGGCTGTGGCTACCTCTGTGTCGGCACTCGGCAGCCCGTCCATAATTGTATACTAGTATCCAATCCATCCATCTCCATTGTTTACCTGAGGTGCCTTTTAGTTGTGCCTATTAAAATATGGAGAACAAAAATGTTGAGGTTCCAAAATTAGGGAAAGATCAAGATCCACTTCCACCTCGTGCTGAAGCTGCTGCCACTAGTCATGGCCGAGACGATGAAATGCCAGCAACGTCGTCTGCCAAGGCCGATGCCCAATGGCATAGTACAGAGCATGTCAAAACCAAAACACCAAATATCAGTAAAAAAAGGACTCCAAAACCTAAAATAAAATTGTCGGAGGAGAAGCGTAAACTTGCCAATATGCCATTTACCACACGGAGTGGCAAGGAACGGCTGAGGCCCTGGCCTATGTTCATGGCTAGTGGTTCAGCTTCACATGAGGATGGAAGCACTCAGCCTCTCGCTAGAAAACTGAAAAGACTCAAGCTGGCAAAAGCACCGCAAAGAACTGTGCGTTCTTTGAAATCCCAAATCCACAAGGAGAGTCCAATTGTGTCGGTTGCGATGCCTGACCTTCCCAACACTGGACGTGAAGAGCATGCGCCTTCCACCATTTGCACGCCCCCTGCAAGTGCTGGAAGGAGCACCCGCAGTCCAGTTCCTGATAGTCAGATTGAAGATGTCAGTGTTGAAGTACACCAGTGACAAGTTCAAAAACTTTGGGTGACAGCGGAAGCAGTCCACTGACCAGTAAATCCCTTCCTCTTGTAACCAAGCTCACGCAAACCACCCCACCAACTCCCTCAGTGTCAATTTCCTCCTTCCCCAGGAATGCCAATAGTCCTGCAGGCCATGTCACTGGCAATTCTGACGAGTCCTCTCCTGCCTGGGATTCCTCCGATGCATCCTTGCGTGTAACGCCTACTGCTGCTGGCGCTGCTGTTGTTGCCGCTGGGAGTCGATGGTCATCCCAGAGGGGAAGTCGTAAGCCCACTTGTACTACTTCCAGTAAGCAATTGACTGTTCAACAGTCCTTTGCGAGGAAGATGAAATATCACAGCAGTCATCCTACTGCAAAGCGGATAACTGAGGCCTTGGCATCCTGGGTGGTGAGAAACGTGGTTCCGGTATCCATCATTACTGCAGAGCCAACTAGAGACTTGTTGGAGGTACTGTGTCCCCGGTACCAAATACCATCTAGGTTCCATTTCTCTAGGCAGGCGATACCGAAAATGTACACAGACCTCAGAAAAAGAGTCACCAGTGTCCTAAAAAATGCAGCTGTACCCAATGTCCACTTAACCACGGACATGTGGACAAGTGGAGCAGGGCAGGGTCAGGACTATATGACTGTGACAGCCCACTGGGTAGATGTATGGACTCCCGCCGCAAGAACAGCAGCGGCGGCACCAGTAGCAGCATCTCGCAAACGCCAACTCTTTCCTAGGCAGGCTACGCTTTGTATCACCGCTTTCCAGAATACGCACACAGCTGAAAACCTCTTACGGCAACTGAGGAAGATCATCGCGGAATGGCTTACCCCAATTGGACTCTCCTGTGGATTTGTGGCATCGGACAACGCCAGCAATATTGTGTGTGCATTAAATCTGGGCCAATTCCAGCACGTCCCATGTTTTGCACATACCTTGAATTTGGTGGTGCAGAATTTTTTAAAAAACGACAGGGGCGTGCAAGAGATGCTGTCGGTGGCCAGAAGAATTGCGGGACACTTTCGGCGTACAGGCACCACGTACAGAAAACTGGAGCACCACCAAAAACTACTGAACCTGCCCTGCCATCATCTGAAGCAAGAAGTGGTAACGAGGTGGAATTCAACCCTCTATATGCTTCAGAGGTTGGAGGAGCAGCAAAAGGCCATTCAAGCCTATACAATTGAGCACGATATAGTAGGTGGAATGCACCTGTCTCAAGTGCAGTGGAGAATGATTTCAACGTTGTGCAAGGTTCTGATGCCCTTTGAACTTGCCACACGTGAAGTCAGTTCAGACACTGCCAGCCTGAGTCAGGTCATTCCCCTCATCAGGCTTTTGCAGAAGAAGCTGGAGGCATTGAAGAAGGAGCTAAAAGGGAGCGATTCCGCTAGGCATGTGGGACTTGTGGATGCAGCCCTTAATTCGCTTAACAAGGATTCACGGGTGGTCAATCTGTTGAAATCAGAGCACTACATTTTGGCCACCGTGCTCGATCCTAGATTTAAAGCCTACCTTGGATCTCTCTTTCCGGCAGACACAGGTCTGCTGGGGTTGAAAGACCTGCTGGTGACAAAATTGTCAAGTCAAGCGGAACGCGACCTGTCAACATCTCCTCCTTCACATTCTCCCGCAACTGGGGGTGCGAGGAAAAGGCTCAGAATTCCGAGCCCACCCGCTGGCGGTGATGCAGGGCAGTCTGGAGCGACTGCTGATGCTGACATCTGGTCCGGACTGAAGGACCTGACAACGATTACGGACATGTCGTCTACTGTCACTGCATATGATTCTCTCAACATTGATAGAATGGTGGAGGATTATATGAGTGACCGCATCCAAGTAGGCACGTCACACAGTCCGTACTTATACTGGCAGGAAAAAGAGGCAATTTGGAGGCCCTTGCACAAACTGGCTTTATTCTACCTAAGTTGCCCTCCCACAAGTGTGTACTCCGAAAGAGTGTTTAGTGCCGCCGCTCACCTTGTCAGCAATCGGCGTACGAGGTTACATCCAGAAAATGTGGAGAAGATGATGTTCATTAAAATGAATTATAATCAATTCCTCCGCGGAGACATTGACCAGCAGCAATTGCCTCCACAAAGTACACAGGGAGCTGAGATGGTGGATTCCAGTGGGGACGAATTGATAATCTGTGAGGAGGGGGATGTACACGGTGATATATCGGAGGGTGAAGATGAGGTGGACATCTTGCCTCTGTAGAGCCAGTTTGTGCAAGGAGAGATTAATTGCTTCTTTTTGGGGGGGGGTCCAAACCAACCCGTCATATCAGTCACAGTCGTGTGGCAGACCCTGTCACTGAAATGATGGGTTGGTTAAAGTGTGCATGTCCTGTTTTGTTTATACAACATAAGGGTGGGTGGGAGGGCCCAAGGACAATTCCATCTTGCACCTCTTTTTTCTTTTCTTTTTCTTTGCATCATGTGCTGTTTGGGGAGGGTTTTTTGGAAGGGACATCCTGCGTGACACTGCAGTGCCACTCCTAGATGGGCCCGGTGTTTGTGTCGGCCACTAGGGTCGCTAATCTTACTCACACAGCTACCTCATTGCGCCTCTTTTTTTCTTTGCGTCATGTGCTGTTTGGGGAGGGTTTTTTGGAAGGGCCATCCTGCGTGACACTGCAGTGCCACTCCTAGATGGGCCCGGTGTTTGTGTCGGCCACTAGGGTCGCTAATCTTACTCACACAGCTACCTCATTGCGCCTCTTTTTTTCTTTGCGTCATGTGCTGTTTGGGGAGGGTTTTTTGGAAGGGACATCCTGCGTGACACTGCAGTGCCACTCCTAGATGGGCCCGGTGTTTGTGTCGGCCACTAGGGTCGCTTATCTTACTCACACAGCGACCTCGGTGCAAATTTTAGGACTAAAAATAATATTGTGAGGTGTGAGGTATTCAGAATAGACTGAAAATGAGTGTAAATTATGGTTTTTGAGGTTAATAATACTTTGGGATCAAAATGACCCCCAAATTCTATGATTTAAGCTGTTTTTTAGTGTTTTTTGAAAAAAACACCCGAATCCAAAACACACCCGAATCCGACAAAAAAAATTCGGTGAGGTTTTGCCAAAACGCGTTCGAACCCAAAACACGGCCGCGGAACCGAACCCAAAACCAAAACACAAAACCCGAAAAATTTCAGGCGCTCATCTCTAGTAACAACCTTCTCCCCAGGTTCCCAGGTACAGAGGCAGGTGAGAAGGATCACATACACCGGGTAACAACCTTCTCCCCAGGTTCTCAGGTACAGAGGCAGGTGAGAAGGATCACATACACCGGGTAACAACCTTCTCCTCAGGTTCCCAGGTACAGAGGCAGGTGAGAAAGGATCACATACACCGGGTAACAACCTTCTCTCCAGGTTCTCAGGTACAGAGGCAGGTGAGAAGGATCACATACACCGGGTAACAACCTTCTCCCCAGGTTCCCAGGTACAGAGGCAGGTGAGAAGGATCACATACACCGGGTAACAACCTTCTCCCCAGGATCCCAGGTACAGAGGCAGGTGAGAAGGATCACATACACCGGGTAACAACCTCTCCAGGTTCTCAGGTACAGAGGCAGGTGAGATGGATCACATACACCGGGTAACAACCTTCTCCCCAGGTTCCCAGGTACAGAGGCAGGTGAGAAGGATCACATACACCGGGTAACAACCTTCTCCCCTGGTTCTCAGGTACAGAGGCAGGTGAGAAGGATCACATACACCGGGTAACAACTTTCTCCCCAGCTTCTCAGGTACAGAGGCAGATGAGAAGGATCACATAGACCGGGTAACAACCTTCTCCCCAGGTTCTAAGGTACAGAGGCAGGTGAGAAGGATCACATACACCGGGTAACAACCTCTCCAGGTTCCCAGGTACAGAGGCAGGTGAGAAGGATCACATACACCGGGTAACAACCTTCTCCCCAGGTTCTCAGGTACAGAGGCAGGTGAAAAGGATCACATACACCGGGTAACAACCTCCCCAGGTTCCCAGGTACAGAGGCAGGTGAGAAGGATCACATACACCGGGTAACAACCTTCTCCCCAGGTTCTCAGGTACAGAGGCAGGTGAGAAGGATCACATACACCGGGTAACAACCTTCTCCCCAGGTTCCCAGGTACAGAGGCAGGTGAGAAGGATCACATACACCGGGTAACAACCTTCTCCCCAGGTTCCCAGGTACAGAGGCAGGTGAGAAGGATCACATACACCGGGTAACAACCTCTCCAGGTTCCCAGGTACAGAGGCAGGTGAGAAGGATCACATACACCGGGTAACAACCTTCTCCCCAGGTTCCCAGGTAGAGGGAGGCAGGTGAGAAGGATCACATACACCGGGTAACAACCTCCCCAGGATCCCAGGTACAGAGGCAGGTGAGAAGGATCACATACACCGGGTAACAACCTCCCCAGGTTCCCAGGTACAGAGGCAGGGGAGAAGGATCACATACACCGGGTAACAACCTTCTCCCCAGGTTCTCAGGTACAGAGGCAGGTGAGAAGGATCACATACACCGGGTAACAACCTTCTCCCCAGGTTCTCAGGTACAGAGGCAGGTGAGAAGGATCACATACACCGGGTAACAACCTTCTCCCCAGGTTCCCAGGTACAGAGGCAGGTGAGAAGGATCACATACACCGGGTAACAACCTTCTCCCCAGGTTCCCAGGTACAGAGGCAGGGGAGAAGGATCACATACACCGGGTAACAACCTTCTCCCCAGGTTCCCAGGTACAGAGGCAGGTGAGAAGGATCACATACACCGGGTAACAACCTTCTCCCCAGGTTCCCAGGTACAGAGACAGGTGAGAAGGATCACATACACCGGGTAACAACCTTCTCCCCAGGTTCCCAGGTACAGAGGCAGGTGAGAAGGATCACATACACCAGGTAACAACCTCTCCAGGTTTCCAGGTACAGAGGCAGGTGAGAAGGATCACATACACCGGGTAACAACCTTCTCCCCAGGTTCCCAGGTACAGAGGCAGGTGAGAAGGTTCACATACACCAGGTAACAACCTCTCCAGGTTTCCAGGTAAAGAGGCAGGTGAGAAGGATCACATACACCGGGTAACAACCTTCTCCCCAGGTTCTCAGGTACAGAGGCAGGTGAGAAGGATCACAAACACCGGGTAACAACCTTCTCCCCAGGTTCCCAGGTACAGAGGCAGGTGAGAAGGATCACATACACCGGGTAACAACCTCTCCAGGTTCCCAGGTACAGAGGCAGGTGAGAAGGATCACATACACCGGGTAACAACCTTCTCCCCAGGTTCTCAGGTACAGAGGCAGGTGAAAAGGATCACATACACCGGGTAACAACCTCCCCAGGTTCCCAGGTACAGAGGCAGGTGAGAAGGATCACATAAACCGGGTAACAACCTTCTCCCCAGGTTCTCAGGTACAGAGGCAGGTGAGAAGGATCACATACACCGGGTAACAACCTTCTCCCCAGGTTCCCAGGTACAGAGGCAGGTGAGAAGGATCACATACACCGGGTAACAACCTTCTCCCCAGGTTCTCAGGTACAGAGGCAGGTGAGAAGGATCACATACACCGGGTAACAACCTTCTCCCCAGGTTCCCAGGTACAGAGGCATGTGAGAAGGATCACATACACCGGGTAACAACCTCCCCAGGTTCTCAGGTACAGAGGCAGGTGAGAAGGATCACATACACCGGGTAACAACCTCTCCAGGTTCCCAGGTACAGAGGCAGGTGAGAAGGATCACATACACCGGGTAACAACCTTCTCCCCAGGTTCCCAGGTACAGAGGCAGGTGAGAAGGATCACATACACCGGGTAACAACCTCTCCAGGTTCCCAGGTACAGAGGCAGGTGAGAAGGATCACATACACCGGGTAACAACCTTCTCCCCAGGTTCCCAGGTAGAGGCAGGTGAGAAGGATCACATACACCGGGTAACAACCTCCCCAGGATCCCAGGTACAGAGGCAGGTGAGAAGGATCACATACACCGGGTAACAACCTCCCCAGGTTCTCAGGTACAGAGGCAGGTGAGAAGGATCACATACACCGGGTAACAACCTCCCCAGGTTCCCAGGTACAGAGGCAGGGGAGAAGGATCACATACACCGGGTAACAACCTTCTCCCCAGGTTCCCAGGTACAGAGGCAGGTGAGAAGGATCACATACACCGGATAACAATCTTCTCCCCAGGTTCTAAGGTACAGAGGCAGGTGAGAAGGATCACATACACCGGGTAACAACCTCTCCAGGTTCCCAGGTACAGAGGCAGGTGAGAAGGATCACATACACCGGGTAACAACCTTCTCCCCAGGTTCTCAGGTACAGAGGCAGGTGAAAAGGATCACATACACCGGGTAACAACCTCCCCAGGTTCCCAGGTACAGAGGCAGGTGAGAAGGATCACATACACCGGGTAACAACCTTCTCCCCAGGTTCTCAGGTACAGAGGCAGGTGAGAAGGATCACATACACCGGGTAACAACCTTCTCCCCAGGTTCCCAGGTACAGAGGCAGGTGAGAAGGATCACATACACCGGGTAACAACCTTCTCCCCAGGTTCTCAGGTACAGAGGCAGGTGAGAAGGATCACATACACCGGGTAACAACCTTCTCCCCAGGTTCCCAGGTACAGAGGCAGGTGAGAAGGATCACATACACCGGGTAACAACCTCCCCAGGTTCTCAGGTACAGAGGCAGGTGAGAAGGATCACATACACCGGGTAACAACCTCTCCAGGTTCCCAGGTACAGAGGCAGGTGAGAAAGATCACATACACCGGGTAACAACCTTCTCCCCAGGTTCCCAGGTACAGAGGCAGGTGAGAAGGATCACATACACCGGGTAACAACCTTCTCCCCAGGTTCCCAGGTACAGAGGCAGGTGAGAAGGATCACATACACCGGGTAACAACCTTCTCCCCAGGTTCCCAGGTAGAGGCAGGTGAGAAGGATCACATACACCGGGTAACAACCTCCCCAGGATCCCAGGTACAGAGGCAGGTGAGAAGGATCACATACACCGGGTAACATCCTCCCCAGGTTCCCAGGTACAGAGGCAGGGGAGAAGGATCACATACACCGGGTAACAACCTTCTCCCCAGGTTCTCAGGTACAGAGGCAGGTAAGAAGGATCACATACACCGGGTAACAACCTTCTCCCCAGGTTCTCAGGTACAGAGGCAGGTGAGAAGGATCACATACACCGGGTAACAACCTTCTCCCCAGGTTCCCAGGTACAGAGGCAGGTGAGAAGGATCACATACACCGGGTAACAACCTTCTCCCCAGGTTCCCAGGTACAGAGGCAGGGGAGAAGGATCACATACACCGGGTAACAACCTTCTCCCCAGGTTCCCAGGTACAGAGGCAGGTGAGAAGGATCACATACACCGGGTAACAACCTTCTCCCCAGGTTCCCAGGTACAGAGACAGGTGAGAAGGATCACATACACCGGGTAACAACCTTCTCCCCAGGTTCCTAGGTACAGAGGCAGGTGAGAAGGATCACATACACCAGGTAACAACCTCTCCAGGTTTCCAGGTACAGAGGCAGGTGAGAAGGATCACATACACCGGGTAACAACCTTCTCCCCAGGTTCCCAGGTACAGAGGCAGGTGAGAAGGTTCACATACACCAGGTAACAACCTCTCCAGGTTTCCAGGTAAAGAGGCAGGTGAGAAGGATCACATACACCGGGTAACAACCTTCTCCCCAGGTTCCAAGGTACAGAGGCAGGTGAGAAGGATCACATACACCGGGTAACAACCTTCTCCCCAGGTTCCCAGGTACAGAGGCAGGTGAGAAGGATCACATACACCGGGTAACAACCTCCTCCCCAGGTTCCCAGGTACAGAGGCATGTGAGAAGGATCACATACACCGGGTAACAACCTCCCCAGGTTCTCAGGTACAGAGGCAGGTGAGAAGGATCACATACACCGGGTAACAACCTCTCCAGGTTCCCAGGTACAGAGGCAGGTGAGAAGGATCACATACACCGGGTAACAACCTTCTCCCCAGGTTCCCAGGTACAGAGGCAGGTGAGAAGGATCACATACACCGGGTAACAACATCTCCAGGTTCCCAGGTACAGAGGCAGGTGAGAAGGATCACATACACCGGGTAACAACCTTCTCCCCAGGTTCCCAGATAGAGGCAGGTGAGAAGGATCACATACACCGGGTAACAACCTTCTCCCCAGGTTCCCAGGTACAGAGGCAGGTGAGAAGGATCACATACACCGGATAACAATCTTCTCCCCAGGTTCTCATGTACAGAGGCAGGTGAGAAGGATCACATACACCGGGTAACAACCTTCTCCCCAGGTTCTCAGGTACAGAGGCAGGTGAGAAGGATCACATACACCGGGTAACAACCTTCTCCCCAGGTTCCCAGGTACAGAGGCAGGTGAGAAGGATCACATACACCGGGTAACAACCTTCTCCCCAGGTTCCCAGGTACAGAGGCAGGTGAGAAGGATCACATACACCGGGTAACAACCTCTCCAGGTTCCCAGGTACAGAGGCAGGTGAGAAGGATCACATACACCGGGTAACAACTAGAGATGAGCGGGTTCGGTTTCTCTGAATCCGAACCCGCCAGAACTTCATGTTTTTTTTCACGGGTCCGAGCGACTCGGATCTTCCCGCCTTGCTCGGTTAACCCGAGCGCGCCCGAACGTCATCATGACGCTGTCGGATTCTCGCGAGGCTCGGATTCTATCGCGAGACTCGGATTCTATATAAGGAGCCGCGCGTCGCCGCCATTTTCACACGTGCATTGAGATTGATAGGGAGAGGACGTGGCTGGCGTCCTCTCCGTTTAGAATTAGAATAGATTAGAGAGACACTTGATTTACTAATTTTGGGGAGCATTAGGAGTACTCAGTAGTGTACAGTGCAGAGTTTTGCTGATAGTGACCAGTGACCACCACTTTTATTTATAATCCGTTCTCTGCCTGAAAAAAGCGATACACAGCACACAGTGACTCAGTCACATACCATATCTGTGTGCACTGCTCAGGCTCAGGCCAGTGTGCTGCATCATCTATTATCTATATATAATATTATATATATCTGTCTGACTGCTCAGCTTACACAGCTTATAATTGTGGGGGAGACTGGGGAGCACTACTGCAGTGCCAGTTATAGGTTATAGCAGGAGCCAGGAGTACATAATATATTATATAGTGAGTGACCACCAGACACACAGTGCAGTTTATTTAATATATCCGTTCTCTGCCTGAAAAAAGCGATACACACAGTGACTCAGTCAGTCACATACCATATCTGTGTGCACTGCTCAGGCTCAGGCCAGTGTGCTGCATCATCTATTATCTATATATAATATTATATATATCTGTCTGACTGCTCAGCTCACACAGCTTATAATTGTGGGGGAGACTGGGGAGCACTACTGCAGTGCCAGTTATAGGTTATAGCAGGAGCCAGGAGTACATAATATATTATATAGTGAGTGACCACCAGACACACAGTGCAGTTTATTTAATATATCCGTTCTCTGCCTGAAAAAAGCGATACACACAGTGACTCAGTCAGTCACATACCATATCTGTGTGCACTGCTCAGGCTCAGGCCAGTGTGCTGCATCATCTATATATATTATATATCTGTCTGACTGCTCAGCTCACACAGCTTATAATTGTGGGGGAGACTGGGGAGCACTACTGCAGTGCCAGTTATAGGTTATAGCAGGAGCCAGGAGTACATAATATTATATTAAAATTAAACAGTGCACACTTTTGCTGCAGGAGTGCCACTGCCAGTGTGACTAGTGACCAGTGACCTGACCACCAGTATATAATATTAGTAGTATACTATCTCTTTATCAACCAGTCTATATTAGCAGCAGACACAGTACAGTGCGGTAGTTCACGGCTGTGGCTACCTCTGTGTCGGCACTCGGCAGCCCGTCCATAATTGTATATACCACCTAACCGTGGTTTTTTTTTCTTTCTTTATACATACATACTAGTTACGAGTATACTATCTCTTTATCAACCAGTCTATATATTAGCAGCAGACACAGTACAGTGCGGTAGTTCACGGCTGTGGCTACCTCTGTGTCGGCACTCGGCAGCCCGTCCATAATTGTATATACCACCTAACCGTGGTTTTTTTTTCTTTCTTTATACATACATACTAGTTACGAGTATACTATCTCTTTATCAACCAGTCTATATATTAGCAGCAGACACAGTACAGTGCGGTAGTTCACGGCTGTGGCTACCTCTGTGTCGGCACTCGGCAGCCCGTCCATAATTGTATATACCACCTAACCGTGGTTTTTTTTTCTTTCTTTATACATACATACTAGTTACGAGTATACTATCTCTTTATCAACCAGTCTATATTAGCAGCAGACACAGTACAGTGCGGTAGTTCACGGCTGTGGCTACCTCTGTGTCGGCACTCGGCAGCCCGTCCATAATTGTATATACCACCTAACCGTGGTTTTTTTTTCTTTCTTTATACATACATACTAGTTACGAGTATACTATCTCTTTATCAACCAGTCTATATATTAGCAGCAGACACAGTACAGTGCGGTAGTTCACGGCTGTGGCTACCTCTGTGTCGGCACTCGGCAGCCCGTCCATAATTGTATATACCACCTAACCGTGGTTTTTTTTTCTTTCTTTATACATACATACTAGTTACGAGTATACTATCTCTTTATCAACCAGTCTATATATTAGCAGCAGACACAGTACAGTGCGGTAGTTCACGGCTGTGGCTACCTCTGTGTCGGCACTCGGCAGCCCGTCCATAATTGTATATACCACCTAACCGTGGTTTTTTTTCTTTCTTTATACATACATACTAGTTACGAGTATACTATCTCTTTATCAACCAGTCTATATTAGCAGCAGACACAGTACAGTGCGGTAGTTCACGGCTGTGGCTACCTCTGTGTCGGCACTCGGCAGCCCGTCCATAATTGTATACTAGTATCCAATCCATCCATCTCCATTGTTTACCTGAGGTGCCTTTTAGTTGTGCCTATTAAAATATGGAGAACAAAAATGTTGAGGTTCCAAAATTAGGGAAAGATCAAGATCCACTTCCACCTCGTGCTGAAGCTGCTGCCACTAGTCATGGCCGAGACGATGAAATGCCAGCAACGTCGTCTGCCAAGGCCGATGCCCAATGGCATAGTACAGAGCATGTCAAAACCAAAACACCAAATATCAGTAAAAAAAGGACTCCAAAACCTAAAATAAAATTGTCGGAGGAGAAGCGTAAACTTGCCAATATGCCATTTACCACACGGAGTGGCAAGGAACGGCTGAGGCCCTGGCCTATGTTCATGGCTAGTGGTTCAGCTTCACATGAGGATGGAAGCACTCAGCCTCTCGCTAGAAAACTGAAAAGACTCAAGCTGGCAAAAGCACCGCAAAGAACTGTGCGTTCTTTGAAATCCCAAATCCACAAGGAGAGTCCAATTGTGTCGGTTGCGATGCCTGACCTTCCCAACACTGGACGTGAAGAGCATGCGCCTTCCACCATTTGCACGCCCCCTGCAAGTGCTGGAAGGAGCACCCGCAGTCCAGTTCCTGATAGTCAGATTGAAGATGTCAGTGTTGAAGTACACCAGGATGAGGAGGATATGGGTGTTGCTGGCGCGGGGGAGGAAATTGACCAGGAGGATTCTGATGGTGAGGTGGTTTGTTTAAGTCAGGCACCCGGGGAGACACCTGTTGTCCGTGGGAGGAATATGGCCGTTGACATGCCAGGTGAAAATACCAAAAAAATCAGCTCTTCGGTGTGGAGGTATTTCACCAGAAATGCGGACAACAGGTGTCAAGCCGTGTGTTCCCTTTGTCAAGCTGTAATAAGTAGGGGTAAGGACGTTAACCACCTCGGAACATCCTCCCTTATACGTCACCTGCAGCGCATTCATAATAAGTCAGTGACAAGTTCAAAAACTTTGGGTGACAGCGGAAGCAGTCCACTGACCAGTAAATCCCTTCCTCTTGTAACCAAGCTCACGCAAACCACCCCACCAACTCCCTCAGTGTCAATTTCCTCCTTCCCCAGGAATGCCAATAGTCCTGCAGGCCATGTCACTGGCAATTCTGACGAGTCCTCTCCTGCCTGGGATTCCTCCGATGCATCCTTGCGTGTAACGCCTACTGCTGCTGGCGCTGCTGTTGTTGCCGCTGGGAGTCGATGGTCATCCCAGAGGGGAAGTCGTAAGCCCACTTGTACTACTTCCAGTAAGCAATTGACTGTTCAACAGTCCTTTGCGAGGAAGATGAAATATCACAGCAGTCATCCTACTGCAAAGCGGATAACTGAGGCCTTGGCATCCTGGGTGGTGAGAAACGTGGTTCCGGTATCCATCATTACTGCAGAGCCAACTAGAGACTTGTTGGAGGTACTGTGTCCCCGGTACCAAATACCATCTAGGTTCCATTTCTCTAGGCAGGCGATACCGAAAATGTACACAGACCTCAGAAAAAGAGTCACCAGTGTCCTAAAAAATGCAGCTGTACCCAATGTCCACTTAACCACGGACATGTGGACAAGTGGAGCAGGGCAGGGTCAGGACTATATGACTGTGACAGCCCACTGGGTAGATGTATGGACTCCCGCCGCAAGAACAGCAGCGGCGGCACCAGTAGCAGCATCTCGCAAACGCCAACTCTTTCCTAGGCAGGCTACGCTTTGTATCACCGCTTTCCAGAATACGCACACAGCTGAAAACCTCTTACGGCAACTGAGGAAGATCATCGCGGAATGGCTTACCCCAATTGGACTCTCCTGTGGATTTGTGGCATCGGACAACGCCAGCAATATTGTGTGTGCATTAAATCTGGGCCAATTCCAGCACGTCCCATGTTTTGCACATACCTTGAATTTGGTGGTGCAGAATTTTTTAAAAAACGACAGGGGCGTGCAAGAGATGCTGTCGGTGGCCAGAAGAATTGCGGGACACTTTCGGCGTACAGGCACCACGTACAGAAAACTGGAGCACCACCAAAAACTACTGAACCTGCCCTGCCATCATCTGAAGCAAGAAGTGGTAACGAGGTGGAATTCAACCCTCTATATGCTTCAGAGGTTGGAGGAGCAGCAAAAGGCCATTCAAGCCTATACAATTGAGCACGATATAGTAGGTGGAATGCACCTGTCTCAAGTGCAGTGGAGAATGATTTCAACGTTGTGCAAGGTTCTGATGCCCTTTGAACTTGCCACACGTGAAGTCAGTTCAGACACTGCCAGCCTGAGTCAGGTCATTCCCCTCATCAGGCTTTTGCAGAAGAAGCTGGAGGCATTGAAGAAGGAGCTAAAAGGGAGCGATTCCGCTAGGCATGTGGGACTTGTGGATGCAGCCCTTAATTCGCTTAACAAGGATTCACGGGTGGTCAATCTGTTGAAATCAGAGCACTACATTTTGGCCACCGTGCTCGATCCTAGATTTAAAGCCTACCTTGGATCTCTCTTTCCGGCAGACACAGGTCTGCTGGGGTTGAAAGACCTGCTGGTGACAAAATTGTCAAGTCAAGCGGAACGCGACCTGTCAACATCTCCTCCTTCACATTCTCCCGCAACTGGGGGTGCGAGGAAAAGGCTCAGAATTCCGAGCCCACCCGCTGGCGGTGATGCAGGGCAGTCTGGAGCGACTGCTGATGCTGACATCTGGTCCGGACTGAAGGACCTGACAACGATTACGGACATGTCGTCTACTGTCACTGCATATGATTCTCTCAACATTGATAGAATGGTGGAGGATTATATGAGTGACCGCATCCAAGTAGGCACGTCACACAGTCCGTACTTATACTGGCAGGAAAAAGAGGCAATTTGGAGGCCCTTGCACAAACTGGCTTTATTCTACCTAAGTTGCCCTCCCACAAGTGTGTACTCCGAAAGAGTGTTTAGTGCCGCCGCTCACCTTGTCAGCAATCGGCGTACGAGGTTACATCCAGAAAATGTGGAGAAGATGATGTTCATTAAAATGAATTATAATCAATTCCTCCGCGGAGACATTGACCAGCAGCAATTGCCTCCACAAAGTACACAGGGAGCTGAGATGGTGGATTCCAGTGGGGACGAATTGATAATCTGTGAGGAGGGGGATGTACACGGTGATATATCGGAGGGTGAAGATGAGGTGGACATCTTGCCTCTGTAGAGCCAGTTTGTGCAAGGAGAGATTAATTGCTTCTTTTTGGGGGGGGGTCCAAACCAACCCGTCATATCAGTCACAGTCGTGTGGCAGACCCTGTCACTGAAATGATGGGTTGGTTAAAGTGTGCATGTCCTGTTTTGTTTATACAACATAAGGGTGGGTGGGAGGGCCCAAGGACAATTCCATCTTGCACCTCTTTTTTCTTTTCTTTTTCTTTGCATCATGTGCTGTTTGGGGAGGGTTTTTTGGAAGGGACATCCTGCGTGACACTGCAGTGCCACTCCTAGATGGGCCCGGTGTTTGTGTCGGCCACTAGGGTCGCTAATCTTACTCACACAGCTACCTCATTGCGCCTCTTTTTTTCTTTGCGTCATGTGCTGTTTGGGGAGGGTTTTTTGGAAGGGCCATCCTGCGTGACACTGCAGTGCCACTCCTAGATGGGCCCGGTGTTTGTGTCGGCCACTAGGGTCGCTAATCTTACTCACACAGCTACCTCATTGCGCCTCTTTTTTTCTTTGCGTCATGTGCTGTTTGGGGAGGGTTTTTTGGAAGGGACATCCTGCGTGACACTGCAGTGCCACTCCTAGATGGGCCCGGTGTTTGTGTCGGCCACTAGGGTCGCTTATCTTACTCACACAGCGACCTCGGTGCAAATTTTAGGACTAAAAATAATATTGTGAGGTGTGAGGTATTCAGAATAGACTGAAAATGAGTGTAAATTATGGTTTTTGAGGTTAATAATACTTTGGGATCAAAATGACCCCCAAATTCTATGATTTAAGCTGTTTTTTAGTGTTTTTTGAAAAAAACACCCGAATCCAAAACACACCCGAATCCGACAAAAAAAATTCGGTGAGGTTTTGCCAAAACGCGTTCGAACCCAAAACACGGCCGCGGAACCGAACCCAAAACCAAAACACAAAACCCGAAAAATTTCAGGCGCTCATCTCTAGTAACAACCTTCTCCCCAGGTTCCCAGGTACAGAGGCAGGTGAGAAGGATCACATACACCGGGTAACAACCTTCTCCCCAGGTTCTCAGGTACAGAGGCAGGTGAGAAGGATCACATACACCGGGTAACAACCTTCTCCTCAGGTTCCCAGGTACAGAGGCAGGTGAGAAAGGATCACATACACCGGGTAACAACCTTCTCTCCAGGTTCTCAGGTACAGAGGCAGGTGAGAAGGATCACATACACCGGGTAACAACCTTCTCCCCAGGTTCCCAGGTACAGAGGCAGGTGAGAAGGATCACATACACCGGGTAACAACCTTCTCCCCAGGATCCCAGGTACAGAGGCAGGTGAGAAGGATCACATACACCGGGTAACAACCTCTCCAGGTTCTCAGGTACAGAGGCAGGTGAGATGGATCACATACACCGGGTAACAACCTTCTCCCCAGGTTCCCAGGTACAGAGGCAGGTGAGAAGGATCACATACACCGGGTAACAACCTTCTCCCCTGGTTCTCAGGTACAGAGGCAGGTGAGAAGGATCACATACACCGGGTAACAACTTTCTCCCCAGCTTCTCAGGTACAGAGGCAGATGAGAAGGATCACATAGACCGGGTAACAACCTTCTCCCCAGGTTCTAAGGTACAGAGGCAGGTGAGAAGGATCACATACACCGGGTAACAACCTCTCCAGGTTCCCAGGTACAGAGGCAGGTGAGAAGGATCACATACACCGGGTAACAACCTTCTCCCCAGGTTCTCAGGTACAGAGGCAGGTGAAAAGGATCACATACACCGGGTAACAACCTCCCCAGGTTCCCAGGTACAGAGGCAGGTGAGAAGGATCACATACACCGGGTAACAACCTTCTCCCCAGGTTCTCAGGTACAGAGGCAGGTGAGAAGGATCACATACACCGGGTAACAACCTTCTCCCCAGGTTCCCAGGTACAGAGGCAGGTGAGAAGGATCACATACACCGGGTAACAACCTTCTCCCCAGGTTCCCAGGTACAGAGGCAGGTGAGAAGGATCACATACACCGGGTAACAACCTCTCCAGGTTCCCAGGTACAGAGGCAGGTGAGAAGGATCACATACACCGGGTAACAACCTTCTCCCCAGGTTCCCAGGTAGAGGGAGGCAGGTGAGAAGGATCACATACACCGGGTAACAACCTCCCCAGGATCCCAGGTACAGAGGCAGGTGAGAAGGATCACATACACCGGGTAACAACCTCCCCAGGTTCCCAGGTACAGAGGCAGGGGAGAAGGATCACATACACCGGGTAACAACCTTCTCCCCAGGTTCTCAGGTACAGAGGCAGGTGAGAAGGATCACATACACCGGGTAACAACCTTCTCCCCAGGTTCTCAGGTACAGAGGCAGGTGAGAAGGATCACATACACCGGGTAACAACCTTCTCCCCAGGTTCCCAGGTACAGAGGCAGGTGAGAAGGATCACATACACCGGGTAACAACCTTCTCCCCAGGTTCCCAGGTACAGAGGCAGGGGAGAAGGATCACATACACCGGGTAACAACCTTCTCCCCAGGTTCCCAGGTACAGAGGCAGGTGAGAAGGATCACATACACCGGGTAACAACCTTCTCCCCAGGTTCCCAGGTACAGAGACAGGTGAGAAGGATCACATACACCGGGTAACAACCTTCTCCCCAGGTTCCCAGGTACAGAGGCAGGTGAGAAGGATCACATACACCAGGTAACAACCTCTCCAGGTTTCCAGGTACAGAGGCAGGTGAGAAGGATCACATACACCGGGTAACAACCTTCTCCCCAGGTTCCCAGGTACAGAGGCAGGTGAGAAGGTTCACATACACCAGGTAACAACCTCTCCAGGTTTCCAGGTAAAGAGGCAGGTGAGAAGGATCACATACACCGGGTAACAACCTTCTCCCCAGGTTCTCAGGTACAGAGGCAGGTGAGAAGGATCACAAACACCGGGTAACAACCTTCTCCCCAGGTTCCCAGGTACAGAGGCAGGTGAGAAGGATCACATACACCGGGTAACAACCTCTCCAGGTTCCCAGGTACAGAGGCAGGTGAGAAGGATCACATACACCGGGTAACAACCTTCTCCCCAGGTTCTCAGGTACAGAGGCAGGTGAAAAGGATCACATACACCGGGTAACAACCTCCCCAGGTTCCCAGGTACAGAGGCAGGTGAGAAGGATCACATAAACCGGGTAACAACCTTCTCCCCAGGTTCTCAGGTACAGAGGCAGGTGAGAAGGATCACATACACCGGGTAACAACCTTCTCCCCAGGTTCCCAGGTACAGAGGCAGGTGAGAAGGATCACATACACCGGGTAACAACCTTCTCCCCAGGTTCTCAGGTACAGAGGCAGGTGAGAAGGATCACATACACCGGGTAACAACCTTCTCCCCAGGTTCCCAGGTACAGAGGCATGTGAGAAGGATCACATACACCGGGTAACAACCTCCCCAGGTTCTCAGGTACAGAGGCAGGTGAGAAGGATCACATACACCGGGTAACAACCTCTCCAGGTTCCCAGGTACAGAGGCAGGTGAGAAGGATCACATACACCGGGTAACAACCTTCTCCCCAGGTTCCCAGGTACAGAGGCAGGTGAGAAGGATCACATACACCGGGTAACAACCTCTCCAGGTTCCCAGGTACAGAGGCAGGTGAGAAGGATCACATACACCGGGTAACAACCTTCTCCCCAGGTTCCCAGGTAGAGGCAGGTGAGAAGGATCACATACACCGGGTAACAACCTCCCCAGGATCCCAGGTACAGAGGCAGGTGAGAAGGATCACATACACCGGGTAACAACCTCCCCAGGTTCTCAGGTACAGAGGCAGGTGAGAAGGATCACATACACCGGGTAACAACCTCCCCAGGTTCCCAGGTACAGAGGCAGGGGAGAAGGATCACATACACCGGGTAACAACCTTCTCCCCAGGTTCCCAGGTACAGAGGCAGGTGAGAAGGATCACATACACCGGATAACAATCTTCAGGTTCTAAGGTACAGAGGCAGGTGAGAAGGATCACATACACCGGGTAACAACCTCTCCAGGTTCCCAGGTACAGAGGCAGGTGAGAAGGATCACATACACCGGGTAACAACCTTCTCCCCAGGTTCTCAGGTACAGAGGCAGGTGAAAAGGATCACATACACCGGGTAACAACCTTCTCCCCAGGTTCCCAGGTACAGAGGCAGGTGAGAAGGATCACATACACCGGGTAACAACCTTCTCCCCAGGTTCCCAGGTAGAGGCAGGTGAGAAGGATCACATACATCGGGTAACAACCTCCCCAGGATCCCAGGTACAGAGGCAGGTGAGAAGGATCACATACACCGGGTAACATCCTCCCCAGGTTCCCAGGTACAGAGGCAGGGGAGAAGGATCACATACACCGGGTAACAACCTTCTCCCCAGGTTCTCAGGTACAGAGGCAGGTAAGAAGGATCACATACACCGGGTAACAACCTTCTCCCCAGGTTCTCAGGTACAGAGGCAGGTGAGAAGGATCACATACACCGGGTAACAACCTTCTCCCCAGGTTCCCAGGTACAGAGGCAGGTGAGAAGGATCACATACACCGGGTAACAACCTTCTCCCCAGGTTCCCAGGTACAGAGGCAGGGGAGAAGGATCACATACACCGGGTAACAACCTTCTCCCCAGGTTCCCAGGTACAGAGGCAGGTGAGAAGGATCACATACACCGGGTAACAACCTTCTCCCCAGGTTCCCAGGTACAGAGACAGGTGAGAAGGATCACATACACCGGGTAACAACCTTCTCCCCAGGTTCCTAGGTACAGAGGCAGGTGAGAAGGATCACATACACCAGGTAACAACCTCTCCAGGTTTCCAGGTACAGAGGCAGGTGAGAAGGATCACATACACCGGGTAACAACCTTCTCCCCAGGTTCCCAGGTACAGAGGCAGGTGAGAAGGTTCACATACACCAGGTAACAACCTCTCCAGGTTTCCAGGTAAAGAGGCAGGTGAGAAGGATCACATACACCGGGTAACAACCTTCTCCCCAGGTTCCAAGGTACAGAGGCAGGTGAGAAGGATCACATACACCGGGTAACAACCTTCTCCCCAGGTTCCCAGGTACAGAGGCAGGTGAGAAGGATCACATACACCGGGTAACAACCTCCTCCCCAGGTTCCCAGGTACAGAGGCATGTGAGAAGGATCACATACACCGGGTAACAACCTCCCCAGGTTCTCAGGTACAGAGGCAGGTGAGAAGGATCACATACACCGGGTAACAACCTCTCCAGGTTCCCAGGTACAGAGGCAGGTGAGAAGGATCACATACACCGGGTAACAACCTTCTCCCCAGGTTCCCAGGTACAGAGGCAGGTGAGAAGGATCACATACACCGGGTAACAACATCTCCAGGTTCCCAGGTACAGAGGCAGGTGAGAAGGATCACATACACCGGGTAACAACCTTCTCCCCAGGTTCCCAGATAGAGGCAGGTGAGAAGGATCACATACACCGGGTAACAACCTTCTCCCCAGGTTCCCAGGTACAGAGGCAGGTGAGAAGGATCACATACACCGGATAACAATCTTCTCCCCAGGTTCTCATGTACAGAGGCAGGTGAGAAGGATCACATACACCGGGTAACAACCTCTCCAGGTTCCCAGGTACAGAGGCAGGTGAGAAGGATCACATACACCGGGTAACAACCTTCTCCCCAGGTTCCCAGGTACAGAGACAGGTGAGAAGGATCACATACACCGGGTAACAACCTTCTCCCCAGGTTCCCAGGTACAGAGGCAGGTGAGAAGGATCACATACACCAGGTAACAACCTCTCCAGGTTTCCAGGTAGAGGCAGGTGAGAAGGATCACATACACCGGGTAACAACCTCCCCAGGATCCCAGGTACAGAGGCAGGTGAGAAGGATCACATACACCGGGTAACAACCTCCCCAGGTTCCCAGGTACAGAGGCAGGGGAGAAGGATCACATACACCGGGTAACAACCTTCTCCCCAGGTTCTCAGGTACAGAGGCAGGTAAGAAGGATCACATACACCGGGTAACAACCTTCTCCCCAGGTTCTCAGGTACAGAGGCAGGTGAGAAGGATCACATACACCGGGTAACAACCTTCTCCCCAGGTTCCCAGGTACAGAGGCAGGGGAGAAGGATCACATACACCGGGTAACAACCTTCTCCCCAGGTTCCCAGGTACAGAGGCAGGTGAGAAGGATCACATACACCGGGTAACAACCTTCTCCCCAGGTTCCCAGGTACAGAGACAGGTGAGAAGGATCACATACACCGGGTAACAACCTTCTCCCCAGGTTCCCAGGTACAGAGGCAGGGGAGAAGGATCACATACACCGGGTAACAACCTTCTCCCCAGGTTCCCAGGTACAGAGGCAGGTGAGAAGGATCACATACACCGGGTAACAACATCTCCAGGTTCCCAGGTACAGAGGCAGGTGAGAAGGATCACATACACCGGGTAACAACCTTCTCCCCAGGTTCCCAGATAGAGGCAGGTGAGAAGGATCACATACACCGGGTAACAACCTTCTCCCCAGGTTCCCAGGTACAGAGGCAGGTGAGAAGGATCACATACACCGGATAACAATCTTCTCCCCAGGTTCCAAGGTACAGAGGCAGGTGAGAAGGATCACATACACCGGGTAACAACCTTCTCCCCAGGTTCTCAGGTACAGAGGCAGGTAAGAAGGATCACATACACCGGGTAACAACCTTCTCCCCAGGTTCTCAGGTACAGAGGCAGGTGAGAAGGATCACATACACCGGGTAACAACCTTCTCCCCAGGTTCCCAGGTACAGAGACAGGTGAGAAGGATCACATACACCGGGTAACAACCTTCTCCCCAGGTTCCCAGGTACAGAGGCAGGGGAGAAGGATCACATACACCGGGTAACAACCTTCTCCCCAGGTTCCCAGGTACAGAGGCAGGTGAGAAGGATCACATACACCGGGTAACAACATCTCCAGGTTCCCAGGAACAGAGGCAGGTGAGAAGGATCACATACACCGGGTAACAACCTTCTCCCCAGGTTCCCAGGTACAGAGACAGGTGAGAAGGATCACATACACCGGGTAACAACCTTCTCCCCAGGTTCCCAGGTACAGAGGCAGGGGAGAAGGATCACATACACCGGGTAACAACCTTCTCCCCAGGTTCCCAGGTACAGAGGCAGGGGAGAAGGATCACATACACCGGGTAACAACATCTCCAGGTTCCCAGGTACAGAGGCAGGTGAGAAGGATCACATACACCGGGTAACAACCTTCTCCCCAGGTTCCCAGATAGAGGCAGGTGAGAAGGATCACATACACCGGGTAACAACCTTCTCCCCAGGTTCCCAGGTACAGAGGCAGGTGAGAAGGATCACATACACCGGATAACAATCTTCTCCCCAGGTTCTCATGTACAGAGGCAGGTGAGAAGGATCACATACACCGGGTAACAACCTCTCCAGGTTCCCAGGTACAGAGGCAGGTGAGAAGGATCACATACACCGGGTAACAACCTTCTCCCCAGGTTCCCAGGTACAGAGACAGGTGAGAAGGATCACATACACCGGGTAACAACCTTCTCCCCAGGTTCCCAGGTACAGAGGCAGGTGAGAAGGATCACATACACCAGGTAACAACCTCTCCAGGTTTCCAGGTAGAGGCAGGTGAGAAGGATCACATACACCGGGTAACAACCTCCCCAGGATCCCAGGTACAGAGGCAGGTGAGAAGGATCACATACACCGGGTAACAACCTCCCCAGGTTCCCAGGTACAGAGGCAGGGGAGAAGGATCACATACACCGGGTAACAACCTTCTCCCCAGGTTCTCAGGTACAGAGGCAGGTAAGAAGGATCACATACACCGGGTAACAACCTTCTCCCCAGGTTCTCAGGTACAGAGGCAGGTGAGAAGGATCACATACACCGGGTAACAACCTTCTCCCCAGGTTCCCAGGTACAGAGGCAGGGGAGAAGGATCACATACACCGGGTAACAACCTTCTCCCCAGGTTCCCAGGTACAGAGGCAGGTGAGAAGGATCACATACACCGGGTAACAACATCTCCAGGTTCCCAGGTACAGAGGCAGGTGAGAAGGATCACATACACCGGGTAACAACCTTCTCCCCAGGTTCCCAGATAGAGGCAGGTGAGAAGGATCACATACACCGGGTAACAACCTTCTCCCCAGGTTCCCAGGTACAGAGGCAGGTGAGAAGGATCACATACACCGGATAACAATCTTCTCCCCAGGTTCTCATGTACAGAGGCAGGTGAGAAGGATCACATACACCGGGTAACAACCTCTCCAGGTTCCCAG
The DNA here is from genome assembly GCF_028390025.1 of Pseudophryne corroboree. NCBI lineage: Eukaryota > Metazoa > Chordata > Amphibia > Anura > Myobatrachidae > Pseudophryne > Pseudophryne corroboree. Next base: position 246,318 of record NW_026970201.1, on the reverse strand, counting down.
GTACAGAGGCAGGTGAGAAGGATCACATACACCGGGTAACAACCTTCTCCCCAGGTTCCCAGGTACAGAGACAGGTGAGAAGGATCACATACACCGGGTAACAACCTTCTCCCCAGGTTCCCAGGTACAGAGGCAGGTGAGAAGGATCACATACACCGGGTAACAACCTTCTCCCCAGGTTCCCAGATAGAGGCAGGTGAGAAGGATCACATACACCGGGTAACAACCTTCTCCCCAGGTTCCCAGGTACAGAGGCAGGTGAGAAGGATCACATACACCGGGTAACAACCTTCTCCCCAGGATCCCAGGTACAGAGGCAGGTGAGAAGGATCACATACACCGGGTAACAACCTCTCCAGGTTCCCAGGTACAGAGGCAGGTGAGAAGGATCACATACACCGGGTAACAACCTTCTCCCCAGGTTCCCAGATAGAGGCAGGTGAGAAGGATCACATACACCGGGTAACAACCTCTCCAGGTTCCCAGGTACAGAGGCAGGTGAGAAGGATCACATACACCGGGTAACAACCTTCTCCCCAGGTTCCCAGGTACAGAGGCAGGTGAGAAGGATCACATACACCGGGTAACAACCTCTCCAGGTTCCCAGGTACAGAGGCAGGTGAGAAGGATCACATACACCGGGTAACAACCTTCTCCCCAGGTTCCCAGGTACAGAGACAGGTGAGAAGGATCACATACACCGGGTAACAACCTTCTCCCCAGGTTCCCAGGTACAGAGGCAGGTGAGAAGGATCACATACACCAGGTAACAACCTCTCCAGGTTTCCAGGTAGAGGCAGGTGAGAAGGATCACATACACCGGGTAACAACCTCCCCAGGATCCCAGGTACAGAGGCAGGTGAGAAGGATCACATACACCGGGTAACAACCTCCCCAGGTTCCCAGGTACAGAGGCAGGGGAGAAGGATCACATACACCGGGTAACAACCTTCTCCCCAGGTTCTCAGGTACAGAGGCAGGTAAGAAGGATCACATACACCGGGTAACAACCTTCTCCCCAGGTTCTCAGGTACAGAGGCAGGTGAGAAGGATCACATACACCGGGTAACAACCTTCTCCCCAGGTTCCCAGGTACAGAGGCAGGGGAGAAGGATCACATACACCGGGTAACAACCTTCTCCCCAGGTTCCCAGGTACAGAGGCAGGTGAGAAGGATCACATACACCGGGTAACAACATCTCCAGGTTCCCAGGTACAGAGGCAGGTGAGAAGGATCACATACACCGGGTAACAACCTTCTCCCCAGGTTCCCAGATAGAGGCAGGTGAGAAGGATCACATACACCGGGTAACAACCTTCTCCCCAGGTTCCCAGGTACAGAGGCAGGTGAGAAGGATCACATACACCGGATAACAATCTTCTCCCCAGGTTCTCATGTACAGAGGCAGGTGAGAAGGATCACATACACCGGGTAACAACCTCTCCAGGTTCCCAGGTACAGAGGCAGGTGAGAAGGATCACATACACCGGGTAACAACCTTCTCCCCAGGTTCCCAGGTACAGAGACAGGTGAGAAGGATCACATACACCGGGTAACAACCTTCTCCCCAGGTTCCCAGGTACAGAGGCAGGTGAGAAGGATCACATACACCGGGTAACAACCTTCTCCCCAGGTTCCCAGATAGAGGCAGGTGAGAAGGATCACATACACCGGGTAACAACCTTCTCCCCAGGTTCCCAGGTACAGAGGCAGGTGAGAAGGATCACATACACCGGGTAACAACCTTCTCCCCAGGATCCCAGGTACAGAGGCAGGTGAGAAGGATCACATACACCGGGTAACAACCTCTCCAGGTTCCCAGGTACAGAGGCAGGTGAGAAGGATCACATACACCGGGTAACAACCTTCTCCCCAGGTTCCCAGATAGAGGCAGGTGAGAAGGATCACATACACCGGGTAACAACCTCTCCAGGTTCCCAGGTACAGAGGCAGGTGAGAAGGATCACATACACCGGGTAACAACCTTCTCCCCAGGTTCCCAGGTACAGAGGCAGGTGAGAAGGATCACATACACCGGGTAACAACCTCTCCAGGTTCCCAGGTACAGAGGCAGGTGAGAAGGATCACATACACCGGGTAACAACCTTCTCCCCAGGTTCCCAGGTAGAGGCAGGTGAGAAGGATCACATACACCGGGTAACAACCTCCCCAGGATCCCAGGTACAGAGGCAGGTGAGAAGGATCACATACACCGGGTAACAACCTCCCCAGGTTCTCAGGTACAGAGGCAGGGGAGAAGGATCACATACACCGGGTAACAACCTTCTCCCCAGGTTCTCAGGTACAGAGGCAGGTAAGAAGGATCACATACACCGGGTAACAACCTTCTCCCCAGGTTCTCAGGTACAGAGGCAGGTGAGAAGGATCACATACACCGGGTAACAACCTTCTCCCCAGGTTCCCAGGTACAGAGGCAGGTGAGAAGGATCACATACACCGGGTAACAACCTTCTCCCCAGGTTCTCAGGTACAGAGGCAGGTGAGAAGGATCACATACACCGGGTAACAACCTTCTCCCCAGGTTCCCAGGTACAGAGGCATGTGAGAAGGATCACATACACCGGGTAACAACCTCCCCAGGTTCTCAGGTACAGAGGCAGGTGAGAAGGATCACATACACCGGGTAACAACCTCTCCAGGTTCCCAGGTACAGAGGCAGGTGAGAAGGATCACATACACCGGGTAACAACCTTCTCCCCAGGTTCCCAGGTACAGAGGCAGGTGAGAAGGATCACATACACCGGGTAACAACCTCTCCAGGTTCCCAGGTACAGAGGCAGGTGAGAAGGATCACATACACCGGGTAACAACCTTCTCCCCAGGTTCCCAGGTAGAGGCAGGTGAGAAGGATCACATACACCGGGTAACAACCTCCCCAGGATCCCAGGTACAGAGGCAGGTGAGAAGGATCACATACACCGGGTAACAACCTCCCCAGGTTCTCAGGTACAGAGGCAGGTGAGAAGGATCACATACACCGGGTAACAACCTCCCCAGGTTCCCAGGTACAGAGGCAGGGGAGAAGGATCACATACACCGGGTAACAACCTTCTCCCCAGGTTCCCAGGTACAGAGGCAGGTGAGAAGGATCACATACACCGGATAACAATCTTCTCCCCAGGTTCTAAGGTACAGAGGCAGGTGAGAAGGATCACATACACCGGGTAACAACCTCTCCAGGTTCCCAGGTACAGAGGCAGGTGAGAAGGATCACATACACCGGGTAACAACCTTCTCCCCAGGTTCTCAGGTACAGAGGCAGGTGAAAAGGATCACATACACCGGGTAACAACCTCCCCAGGTTCCCAGGTACAGAGGCAGGTGAGAAGGATCACATACACCGGGTAACAACCTTCTCCCCAGGTTCTCAGGTACAGAGGCAGGTGAGAAGGATCACATACACCGGGTAACAACCTTCTCCCCAGGTTCCCAGGTACAGAGGCAGGTGAGAAGGATCACATACACCGGGTAACAACCTTCTCCCCAGGTTCTCAGGTACAGAGGCAGGTGAGAAGGATCACATACACCGGGTAACAACCTTCTCCCCAGGTTCCCAGGTACAGAGGCAGGTGAGAAGGATCACATACACCGGGTAACAACCTCCCCAGGTTCTCAGGTACAGAGGCAGGTGAGAAGGATCACATACACCGGGTAACAACCTCTCCAGGTTCCCAGGTACAGAGGCAGGTGAGAAAGATCACATACACCGGGTAACAACCTTCTCCCCAGGTTCCCAGGTACAGAGGCAGGTGAGAAGGATCACATACACCGGGTAACAACCTCTCCAGGTTCCCAGGTACAGAGGCAGGTGAGAAGGATCACATACACCGGGTAACAACCTTCTCCCCAGGTTCCCAGGTAGAGGCAGGTGAGAAGGATCACATACACCGGGTAACAACCTCCCCAGGATCCCAGGTACAGAGGCAGGTGAGAAGGATCACATACACCGGGTAACAACCTCCCCAGGTTCCCAGGTACAGAGGCAGGGGAGAAGGATCACATACACCGGGTAACAACCTTCTCCCCAGGTTCTCAGGTACAGAGGCAGGTAAGAAGGATCACATACACCGGGTAACAACCTTCTCCCCAGGTTCTCAGGTACAGAGGCAGGTGAGAAGGATCACATACACCGGGTAACAACCTTCTCCCCAGGTTCCCAGGTACAGAGGCAGGGGAGAAGGATCACATACACCGGGTAACAACCTTCTCCCCAGGTTCCCAGGTACAGAGGCAGGTGAGAAGGATCACATACACCGGGTAACAACCTTCTCCCCAGGTTCCCAGGTACAGAGACAGGTGAGAAGGATCACATACACCGGGTAACAACCTTCTCCCCAGGTTCCCAGGTACAGAGGCAGGTGAGAAGGATCACATACACCAGGTAACAACCTCTCCAGGTTTCCAGGTACAGAGGCAGGTGAGAAGGATCACATACACCGGGTAACAACCTTCTCCCCAGGTTCCCAGGTACAGAGGCAGGTGAGAAGGTTCACATACACCAGGTAACAACCTCTCCAGGTTTCCAGGTAAAGAGGCAGGTGAGAAGGATCACATACACCGGGTAACAACCTTCTCCCCAGGTTCCAAGGTACAGAGGCAGGTGAGAAGGATCACATACACCGGGTAACAACCTTCTCCCCAGGTTCCCAGGTACAGAGGCAGGTGAGAAGGATCACATACACCGGGTAACAACCTCTCCAGGTTCCCAGGTACAGAGGCAGGTGAGAAGGATCACATACACCAGGTAACAACCTTCTCCCCAGGTTCCCAGGCACAGAGGCAGGTGAGAAGGATCACATACACCGGGTAACAACCTTCTCCCCAGGTTCCCAGGTACAGAGGCAGGTGAGAAGGATCACATACACCGGGTAACAACCTTCTCTCCAGGTTCCCAGGTACAGAGGCAGGTGAGAAGGATCACATACACCGGGTAACAACCTTCTCACCAGGTTTCCAGGTACAGAGGCAGATGAGAAGGGTCACATACACCGGGTAACAACCTCCCCAGGTTCTCAGGTACAGAGGCAGGTGAGAAGGATCACATACACCGGGTAACAACCTTCTCCCCAGGTTCCCAGGTACAGAGGCAGGTGAGAAGGATCACATACACCGGGTAACAACCTTCTCCCCAGTTTCCCAGGTACAGAGGCAGGTGAGAAGGATCACATACACCGGGTAACAACCTTCTCCCCAGGTTCCCAGGTACAGAGGCAGATGAGAAGGATCACATACACCGGGTAACAACCTCCCCAGGTTCTCAGGTACAGAGGCAGGTGAGAAGGATCACATACACCGGGTAACAACCTTCTCCCCAGGTTCTCAGGTACAGAGGCAGGTGAGAAGGATCACATACACCGGGTAACAACCTTCTCCCCAGGTTCCCAGGTACAGAGGCAGGTGAGAAGGATCACATACACCGGGTAACAACCTTCTCCCCCGGTTCCCAGGTACAGAGGCAGGTGAGAAGGATCACATACACCGGGTAACAACCTTCTCCCCAGCTTCTCAGGTACAGAGGCAGATGAGAAGGATCACATACACCGGGTAACAACCTTCTCCCCAGGTTCCCAGGTACAGAGGCAGGTGATAAGGATCACATACACCGGATAACAATCTTCTCCCCAGGTTCTCAGGTACAGAGGCAGGTGAGAAGGATCACATACACCGGGTAACAACCTCTCCAGGTTCCCAGGTACAGAGGCAGGTGAGAAGGATCACATACACCGGGTAACAACCTTCTCCCCAGGTTCTCAGGTACAGAGGCAGGTGAAAAGGATCACATACACCGGGTAACAACCTCCCCAGGTTCCCAGGTACAGAGGCAGGTGAGAAGGATCACATACACCGGGTAACAACCTTCTCCCCAGGTTCTCAGGTACAGAGGCAGGTGAGAAGGATCACATACACCGGGTAACAACCTTCTCCCCTGGTTCCCAGGTACAGAGGCAGGTGAGAAGGATCACATACACCGGGTAACAACCTCCCCAGGTTCTCAGGTACAGAGGCAGGTGAGAAGGATCACATACACCGGGTAACAACCTCTCCAGGTTCCCAGGTACAGAGGCAGGTGAGAAGGATCACATACACCGGGTAACAACCTTCTCCCCAGGTTCCCAGGTACAGAGGCAGGTGAGAAGGATCACATACACCGGGTAACAACATCTCCAGGTTCCCAGGTATAGAGGCAGGTGAGAAGGATCACATACACCGGGTAACAACCTTCTCCCCAGGTTCCCAGATAGAGGCAGGTGAGAAGGATCACATACACCGGGTAACAACCTCCCCAGGATCCCAGGTACAGAGGCAGGTGAGAAGGATCACATACACCGGGTAACAACCTTCTCCCCAGGTTCTCAGGTACAGAGGCAGGTGAGAAGGATCACATACACCGGGTAACAACCTCCCCTGTTTCCCAGGTACAGAGGCAGGTGAGAAGGATCACATACACCGGGTAACAACCTTCTCTCCAGGTTCTCAGGTACAGAGGCAGGTGAGAAGGATCACATACACCGGGTAACAACCTTCTCCCCAGGTTCCCAGGTACAGAGGCAGGTGAGAAGGATCACATACACCGGGTAACAACCTTCTCTCCAGGTTCCCAGGTACAGAGGCAGGTGAGAAGGATCACATACACCGGGTAACAACCTTCTCCCCAGGTTCCCAGGTACAGAGGCAGGTGAAAAGGATCACATACACCGGGTAACAACCTCCCCAGGTTCCCAGGTACAGAGGCAGGTGAGAAGGATCACATACACCGGGTAACAACCTTCTCCCCAGGTTCTCAGGTACAGAGGCAGGTGAGAAGGATCACATACACCGGGTAACAACCTTCTCCCCAGGTTCTCAGGTACAGAGGCAGGTGAGAAGGATGACATACACCGGGTAACAACCTTCTCCCCAGGTTCCCAGGTACAGAGGCAGGTGAGAAGGATCACATACACCGGGTAACAACCTTCTCCCCAGGTTCTCAGGTACAGAGGCAGGTGAGAAGGATCACATACACCGGGTAACAACCTTCTCCTCAGGTTCCCAGGTACAGAGGCAGGTGAGAAAGGATCACATACACCGGGTAACAACCTTCTCTCCAGGTTCTCAGGTACAGAGGCAGGTGAGAAGGATCACATACACCGGGTAACAACCTTCTCCCCAGGTTCCCAGGTACAGAGGCAGGTGAGAAGGATCACATACACCGGGTAACAACCTTCTCCCCAGGATCCCAGGTACAGAGGCAGGTGAGAAGGATCACATACACCGGGTAACAACCTCTCCAGGTTCTCAGGTACAGAGGCAGGTGAGATGGATCACATACACCGGGTAACAACCTTCTCCCCAGGTTCCCAGGTACAGAGGCAGGTGAGAAGGATCACATACACCGGGTAACAACCTTCTCCCCTGGTTCTCAGGTACAGAGGCAGGTGAGAAGGATCACATACACCGGGTAACAACTTTCTCCCCAGCTTCTCAGGTACAGAGGCAGATGAGAAGGATCACATAGACCGGGTAACAACCTTCTCCCCAGGTTCCCAGGTACAGAGGCAGGTGAGAAGGATCACATACACCGGATAACAATCTTCTCCCCAGGTTCTAAGGTACAGAGGCAGGTGAGAAGGATCACATACACCGGGTAACAACCTTCTCCCCAGGTTCTCAGGTACAGAGGCAGGTGAAAAGGATCACATACACCGGGTAACAACCTCCCCAGGTTCCCAGGTACAGAGGCAGGTGAGAAGGATCACATACACCGGGTAACAACCTTCTCCCCAGGTTCTCAGGTACAGAGGCAGGTGAGAAGGATCACATACACCGGGTAACAACCTTCTCCCCAGGTTCCCAGGTACAGAGGCAGGTGAGAAGGATCACATACACCGGGTAACAACCTTCTCCCCAGGTTCCCAGGTACAGAGGCAGGTGAGAAGGATCACATACACCGGGTAACAACCTCTCCAGGTTCCCAGGTACAGAGGCAGGTGAGAAGGATCACATACACCGGGTAACAACTAGAGATGAGCGGGTTCGGTTTCTCTGAATCCGAACCCGCCAGAACTTCATGTTTTTTTTCACGGGTCCGAGCGACTCGGATCTTCCCGCCTTGCTCGGTTAACCCGAGCGCGCCCGAACGTCATCATGACGCTGTCGGATTCTCGCGAGGCTCGGATTCTATCGCGAGACTCGGATTCTATATAAGGAGCCGCGCGTCGCCGCCATTTTCACACGTGCATTGAGATTGATAGGGAGAGGACGTGGCTGGCGTCCTCTCCGTTTAGAATTAGAATAGATTAGAGAGACACTTGATTTACTAATTTTGGGGAGCATTAGGAGTACTCAGTAGTGTACAGTGCAGAGTTTTGATGATAGTGACCAGTGACCACCACTTTTATTTATAATCCGTTCTCTGCCTGAAAAAAGCGATACACAGCACACAGTGACTCAGTCACATACCATATCTGTGTGCACTGCTCAGGCTCAGGCCAGTGTGCTGCATCATCTATTATCTATATATAATATTATATATATCTGTCTGACTGCTCAGCTCACACAGCTTATAATTGTGGGGGAGACTGGGGAGCACTACTGCAGTGCCAGTTATAGGTTATAGCAGGAGCCAGGAGTACATAATATATTATATAGTGAGTGACCACCAGACACACAGTGCAGTTTATTTAATATATCCGTTCTCTGCCTGAAAAAAGCGATACACACAGTGACTCAGTCAGTCACATACCATATCTGTGTGCACTGCTCAGGCTCAGGCCAGTGTGCTGCATCATCTATATATATTATATATCTGTCTGACTGCTCAGCTCACACAGCTTATAATTGTGGGGGAGACTGGGGAGCACTACTGCAGTGCCAGTTATAGGTTATAGCAGGAGCCAGGAGTACATAATATTATATTAAAATTAAACAGTGCACACTTTTGCTGCAGGAGTGCCACTGCCAGTGTGACTAGTGACCAGTGACCTGACCACCAGTATATAATATTAGTAGTATACTATCTCTTTATCAACCAGTCTATATATTAGCAGCAGACACAGTACAGTGCGGTAGTTCACGGCTGTGGCTACCTCTGTGTCGGCACTCGGCAGCCCGTCCATAATTGTATATACCACCTAACCGTGGTTTTTTTTTCTTTCTTTATACATACATACTAGTTACGAGTATACTATCTCTTTATCAACCAGTCTATATATTAGCAGCAGACACAGTACAGTGCGGTAGTTCACGGCTGTGGCTACCTCTGTGTCGGCACTCGGCAGCCCGTCCATAATTGTATATACCACCTAACCGTGGTTTTTTTTTCTTTCTTTATACATACATACTAGTTACGAGTATACTATCTCTTTATCAACCAGTCTATATATTAGCAGCAGACACAGTACAGTGCGGTAGTTCACGGCTGTGGCTACCTCTGTGTCGGCACTCGGCAGCCCGTCCATAATTGTATATACCACCTAACCGTGGTTTTTTTTCTTTCTTTATACATACATACTAGTTACGAGTATACTATCTCTTTATCAACCAGTCTATATTAGCAGCAGACACAGTACAGTGCGGTAGTTCACGGCTGTGGCTACCTCTGTGTCGGCACTCGGCAGCCCGTCCATAATTGTATACTAGTATCCAATCCATCCATCTCCATTGTTTACCTGAGGTGCCTTTTAGTTGTGCCTATTAAAATATGGAGAACAAAAATGTTGAGGTTCCAAAATTAGGGAAAGATCAAGATCCACTTCCACCTCGTGCTGAAGCTGCTGCCACTAGTCATGGCCGAGACGATGAAATGCCAGCAACGTCGTCTGCCAAGGCCGATGCCCAATGGCATAGTACAGAGCATGTCAAAACCAAAACACCAAATATCAGTAAAAAAAGGACTCCAAAACCTAAAATAAAATTGTCGGAGGAGAAGCGTAAACTTGCCAATATGCCATTTACCACACGGAGTGGCAAGGAACGGCTGAGGCCCTGGCCTATGTTCATGGCTAGTGGTTCAGCTTCACATGAGGATGGAAGCACTCAGCCTCTCGCTAGAAAACTGAAAAGACTCAAGCTGGCAAAAGCACCGCAAAGAACTGTGCGTTCTTTGAAATCCCAAATCCACAAGGAGAGTCCAATTGTGTCGGTTGCGATGCCTGACCTTCCCAACACTGGACGTGAAGAGCATGCGCCTTCCACCATTTGCACGCCCCCTGCAAGTGCTGGAAGGAGCACCCGCAGTCCAGTTCCTGATAGTCAGATTGAAGATGTCAGTGTTGAAGTACACCAGGATGAGGAGGATATGGGTGTTGCTGGCGCTGGGGAGGAAATTGACCAGGAGGATTCTGATGGTGAGGTGGTTTGTTTAAGTCAGGCACCCGGGGAGACACCTGTTGTCCGTGGGAGGAATATGGCCGTTGACATGCCAGGTGAAAATACCAAAAAAATCAGCTCTTCGGTGTGGAGGTATTTCACCAGAAATGCGGACAACAGGTGTCAAGCCGTGTGTTCCCTTTGTCAAGCTGTAATAAGTAGGGGTAAGGACGTTAACCACCTCGGAACATCCTCCCTTATACGTCACCTGCAGCGCATTCATAATAAGTCAGTGACAAGTTCAAAAACTTTGGGTGACAGCGGAAGCAGTCCACTGACCAGTAAATCCCTTCCTCTTGTAACCAAGCTCACGCAAACCACCCCACCAACTCCCTCAGTGTCAATTTCCTCCTTCCCCAGGAATGCCAATAGTCCTGCAGGCCATGTCACTGGCAATTCTGACGAGTCCTCTCCTGCCTGGGATTCCTCCGATGCATCCTTGCGTGTAACGCCTACTGCTGCTGGCGCTGCTGTTGTTGCCGCTGGGAGTCGATGGTCATCCCAGAGGGGAAGTCGTAAGCCCACTTGTACTACTTCCAGTAAGCAATTGACTGTTCAACAGTCCTTTGCGAGGAAGATGAAATATCACAGCAGTCATCCTACTGCAAAGCGGATAACTGAGGCCTTGGCATCCTGGGTGGTGAGAAACGTGGTTCCGGTATCCATCATTACTGCAGAGCCAACTAGAGACTTGTTGGAGGTACTGTGTCCCCGGTACCAAATACCATCTAGGTTCCATTTCTCTAGGCAGGCGATACCGAAAATGTACACAGACCTCAGAAAAAGAGTCACCAGTGTCCTAAAAAATGCAGCTGTACCCAATGTCCACTTAACCACGGACATGTGGACAAGTGGAGCAGGGCAGGGTCAGGACTATATGACTGTGACAGCCCACTGGGTAGATGTATGGACTCCCGCCGCAAGAACAGCAGCGGCGGCACCAGTAGCAGCATCTCGCAAACGCCAACTCTTTCCTAGGCAGGCTACGCTTTGTATCACCGCTTTCCAGAATACGCACACAGCTGAAAACCTCTTACGGCAACTGAGGAAGATCATCGCGGAATGGCTTACCCCAATTGGACTCTCCTGTGGATTTGTGGCATCGGACAACGCCAGCAATATTGTGTGTGCATTAAATCTGGGCCAATTCCAGCACGTCCCATGTTTTGCACATACCTTGAATTTGGTGGTGCAGAATTTTTTAAAAAACGACAGGGGCGTGCAAGAGATGCTGTCGGTGGCCAGAAGAATTGCGGGACACTTTCGGCGTACAGGCACCACGTACAGAAAACTGGAGCACCACCAAAAACTACTGAACCTGCCCTGCCATCATCTGAAGCAAGAAGTGGTAACGAGGTGGAATTCAACCCTCTATATGCTTCAGAGGTTGGAGGAGCAGCAAAAGGCCATTCAAGCCTATACAATTGAGCACGATATAGTAGGTGGAATGCACCTGTCTCAAGTGCAGTGGAGAATGATTTCAACGTTGTGCAAGGTTCTGATGCCCTTTGAACTTGCCACACGTGAAGTCAGTTCAGACACTGCCAGCCTGAGTCAGGTCATTCCCCTCATCAGGCTTTTGCAGAAGAAGCTGGAGGCATTGAAGAAGGAGCTAAAAGGGAGCGATTCCGCTAGGCATGTGGGACTTGTGGATGCAGCCCTTAATTCGCTTAACAAGGATTCACGGGTGGTCAATCTGTTGAAATCAGAGCACTACATTTTGGCCACCGTGCTCGATCCTAGATTTAAAGCCTACCTTGGATCTCTCTTTCCGGCAGACACAGGTCTGCTGGGGTTGAAAGACCTGCTGGTGACAAAATTGTCAAGTCAAGCGGAACGCGACCTGTCAACATCTCCTCCTTCACATTCTCCCGCAACTGGGGGTGCGAGGAAAAGGCTCAGAATTCCGAGCCCACCCGCTGGCGGTGATGCAGGGCAGTCTGGAGCGACTGCTGATGCTGACATCTGGTCCGGACTGAAGGACCTGACAACGATTACGGACATGTCGTCTACTGTCACTGCATATGATTCTCTCAACATTGATAGAATGGTGGAGGATTATATGAGTGACCGCATCCAAGTAGGCACGTCACACAGTCCGTACTTATACTGGCAGGAAAAAGAGGCAATTTGGAGGCCCTTGCACAAACTGGCTTTATTCTACCTAAGTTGCCCTCCCACAAGTGTGTACTCCGAAAGAGTGTTTAGTGCCGCCGCTCACCTTGTCAGCAATCGGCGTACGAGGTTACATCCAGAAAATGTGGAGAAGATGATGTTCATTAAAATGAATTATAATCAATTCCTCCGCGGAGACATTGACCAGCAGCAATTGCCTCCACAAAGTACACAGGGAGCTGAGATGGTGGATTCCAGTGGGGACGAATTGATAATCTGTGAGGAGGGGGATGTACACGGTGATATATCGGAGGGTGAAGATGAGGTGGACATCTTGTCTCTGTAGAGCCAGTTTGTGCAAGGAGAGATTAATTGCTTCTTTTTTGGGGGGGGTCCAAACCAACCCGTCATATCAGTCACAGTCGTGTGGCAGACCCTGTCACTGAAATGATGGGTTGGTTAAAGTGTGCATGTCCTGTTTTGTTTATACAACATAAGGGTGGGTGGGAGGGCCCAAGGACAATTCCATCTTGCACCTCTTTTTTCTTTTCTTTTTCTTTGCATCATGTGCTGATTGGGGAGGGTTTTTTTGGAAGGGACATCCTGCGTGACACTGCAGTGCCACTCCTAGATGGGCCCGGTGTTTGTGTCGGCCACTAGGGTCGCTAATCTTACTCACACAGCTACCTCATTGCGCCTCTTTTTTTCTTTGCGTCATGTGCTGTTTGGGGAGGGTTTTTTGGAAGGGACATCCTGCGTGACACTGCAGTGCCACTCCTAGATGGGCCCGGTGTTTGTGTCGGCCACTAGGGTCGCTAATCTTACTCACACAGCTACCTCATTGCGCCTCTTTTTTTCTTTGCGTCATGTGCTGTTTGGGGAGGGTTTTTTGGAAGGGACATCCTGCGTGACACTGCAGTGCCACTCCTAGATGGGCCCGGTGTTTGTGTCGGCCACTAGGGTCGCTAATCTTACTCACACAGCTACCTCATTGCGCCTCTTTTTTTCTTTGCGTCATGTGCTGTTTGGGGAGGGTTTTTTGGAAGGGACATCCTGCGTGACACTGCAGTGCCACTCCTAGATGGGCCCGGTGTTTGTGTCGGCCACTAGGGTCGCTTATCTTACTCACACAGCGACCTCGGTGCAAATTTTAGGACTAAAAATAATATTGTGAGGTGTGAGGTATTCAGAATAGACTGAAAATGAGTGTAAATTATGGTTTTTGAGGTTAATAATACTTTGGGATCAAAATGACCCCCAAATTCTATGATTTAAGCTGTTTTTTAGTGTTTTTTGAAAAAAACACCCGAATCCAAAACACACCCGAATCCGACAAAAAAAATTCGGTGAGGTTTTGCCAAAACGCGTTCGAACCCAAAACACGGCCGCGGAACCGAACCCAAAACCAAAACACAAAACCCGAAAAATTTCAGGCGCTCATCTCTAGTAACAACCTTCTCCCCAGGTTCCCAGGTACAGAGGCAGGTGAGAAGGATCACATACACCGGGTAACAACCTTCTCCCCAGGTTCTCAGGTACAGAGGCAGGTGAGAAGGATCACATACACCGGGTAACAACCTTCTCCTCAGGTTCCCAGGTACAGAGGCAGGTGAGAAAGGATCACATACACCGGGTAACAACCTTCTCTCCAGGTTCTCAGGTACAGAGGCAGGTGAGAAGGATCACATACACCGGGTAACAACCTTCTCCCCAGGTTCCCAGGTACAGAGGCAGGTGAGAAGGATCACATACACCGGGTAACAACCTTCTCCCCAGGATCCCAGGTACAGAGGCAGGTGAGAAGGATCACATACACCGGGTAACAACCTCTCCAGGTTCTCAGGTACAGAGGCAGGTGAGATGGATCACATACACCGGGTAACAACCTTCTCCCCAGGTTCCCAGGTACAGAGGCAGGTGAGAAGGATCACATACACCGGGTAACAACCTTCTCCCCTGGTTCTCAGGTACAGAGGCAGGTGAGAAGGATCACATACACCGGGTAACAACTTTCTCCCCAGCTTCTCAGGTACAGAGGCAGATGAGAAGGATCACATAGACCGGGTAACAACCTTCTCCCCAGGTTCCCAGGTACAGAGGCAGGTGAGAAGGATCACATACACCGGATAACAATCTTCTCCCCAGGTTCTAAGGTACAGAGGCAGGTGAGAAGGATCACATACACCGGGTAACAACCTCTCCAGGTTCCCAGGTACAGAGGCAGGTGAGAAGGATCACATACACCGGGTAACAACCTTCTCCCCAAGTTCTCAGGTACAGAGGCAGGTGAAAAGGATCACATACACCGGGTAACAACCTCCCCAGGTTCCCAGGTACAGAGGCAGGTGAGAAGGATCACATACACCGGGTAACAACCTTCTCCCCAGGTTCTCAGGTACAGAGGCAGGTGAGAAGGATCACATACACCGGGTAACAACCTTCTCCCCAGGTTCCCAGGTACAGAGGCAGGTGAGAAGGATCACATACACCGGGTAACAACCTTCTCCCCAGGTTCCCAGGTACAGAGGCAGGTGAGAAGGATCACATACACCGGGTAACAACCTCTCCAGGTTCCCAGGTACAGAGGCAGGTGAGAAGGATCACATACACCGGGTAACAACCTTCTCCCCAGGTTCCCAGGTAGAGGGAGGCAGGTGAGAAGGATCACATACACCGGGTAACAACCTCCCCAGGATCCCAGGTACAGAGGCAGGTGAGAAGGATCACATACACCGGGTAACAACCTCCCCAGGTTCCCAGGTACAGAGGCAGGGGAGAAGGATCACATACACCGGGTAACAACCTTCTCCCCAGGTTCTCAGGTACAGAGGCAGGTGAGAAGGATCACATACACCGGGTAACAACCTTCTCCCCAGGTTCTCAGGTACAGAGGCAGGTGAGAAGGATCACATACACCGGGTAACAACCTTCTCCCCAGGTTCCCAGGTACAGAGGCAGGTGAGAAGGATCACATACACCGGGTAACAACCTTCTCCCCAGGTTCCCAGGTACAGAGGCAGGGGAGAAGGATCACATACACCGGGTAACAACCTTCTCCCCAGGTTCCCAGGTACAGAGGCAGGTGAGAAGGATCACATACACCGGGTAACAACCTTCTCCCCAGGTTCCCAGGTACAGAGACAGGTGAGAAGGATCACATACACCGGGTAACAACCTTCTCCCCAGGTTCCCAGGTACAGAGGCAGGTGAGAAGGATCACATACACCAGGTAACAACCTCTCCAGGTTTCCAGGTACAGAGGCAGGTGAGAAGGATCACATACACCGGGTAACAACCTTCTCCCCAGGTTCCCAGGTACAGAGGCAGGTGAGAAGGTTCACATACACCAGGTAACAACCTCTCCAGGTTTCCAGGTAAAGAGGCAGGTGAGAAGGATCACATACACCGGGTAACAACCTTCTCCCCAGGTTCTCAGGTACAGAGGCAGGTGAGAAGGATCACAAACACCGGGTAACAACCTTCTCCCCAGGTTCCCAGGTACAGAGGCAGGTGAGAAGGATCACATACACCGGGTAACAACCTCTCCAGGTTCCCAGGTACAGAGGCAGGTGAGAAGGATCACATACACCGGGTAACAACCTTCTCCCCAGGTTCTCAGGTACAGAGGCAGGTGAAAAGGATCACATACACCGGGTAACAACCTCCCCAGGTTCCCAGGTACAGAGGCAGGTGAGAAGGATCACATAAACCGGGTAACAACCTTCTCCCCAGGTTCTCAGGTACAGAGGCAGGTGAGAAGGATCACATACACCGGGTAACAACCTTCTCCCCAGGTTCCCAGGTACAGAGGCAGGTGAGAAGGATCACATACACCGGGTAACAACCTTCTCCCCAGGTTCTCAGGTACAGAGGCAGGTGAGAAGGATCACATACACCGGGTAACAACCTTCTCCCCAGGTTCCCAGGTACAGAGGCATGTGAGAAGGATCACATACACCGGGTAACAACCTCCCCAGGTTCTCAGGTACAGAGGCAGGTGAGAAGGATCACATACACCGGGTAACAACCTCTCCAGGTTCCCAGGTACAGAGGCAGGTGAGAAGGATCACATACACCGGGTAACAACCTTCTCCCCAGGTTCCCAGGTACAGAGGCAGGTGAGAAGGATCACATACACCGGGTAACAACCTCTCCAGGTTCCCAGGTACAGAGGCAGGTGAGAAGGATCACATACACCGGGTAACAACCTTCTCCCCAGGTTCCCAGGTAGAGGCAGGTGAGAAGGATCACATACACCGGGTAACAACCTCCCCAGGATCCCAGGTACAGAGGCAGGTGAGAAGGATCACATACACCGGGTAACAACCTCCCCAGGTTCTCAGGTACAGAGGCAGGTGAGAAGGATCACATACACCGGGTAACAACCTCCCCAGGATCCCAGGTACAGAGGCAGGTGAGAAGGATCACATACACCGGGTAACAACCTCCCCAGGTTCTCAGGTACAGAGGCAGATGAGAAGGATCACATACACCGGGTAACAACCTCCCCAGGTTCCCAGGTACAGAGGCAGGGGAGAAGGATCACATACACCGGGTAACAACCTTCTCCCCAGGTTCCCAGGTACAGAGGCAGGTGAGAAGGATCACATACACCGGATAACAATCTTCTCCCCAGGTTCTAAGGTACAGAGGCAGGTGAGAAGGATCACATACACCGGGTAACAACCTCTCCAGGTTCCCAGGTACAGAGGCAGGTGAGAAGGATCACATACACCGGGTAACAACCTTCTCCCCAGGTTCTCAGGTACAGAGGCAGGTGAAAAGGATCACATACACCGGGTAACAACCTCCCCAGGTTCCCAGGTACAGAGGCAGGTGAGAAGGATCACATACACCGGGTAACAACCTTCTCCCCAGGTTCTCAGGTACAGAGGCAGGTGAGAAGGATCACATACACCGGGTAACAACCTTCTCCCCAGGTTCCCAGGTACAGAGGCAGGTGAGAAGGATCACATACACCGGGTAACAACCTTCTCCCCAGGTTCTCAGGTACAGAGGCAGGTGAGAAGGATCACATACACCGGGTAACAACCTTCTCCCCAGGTTCCCAGGTACAGAGGCAGGTGAGAAGGATCACATACACCGGGTAACAACCTCCCCAGGTTCTCAGGTACAGAAGCAGGTGAGAAGGATCACATACACCGGGTAACAACCTCTCCAGGTTCCCAGGTACAGATGCAGGTGAGAAAGATCACATACACCGGGTAACAACCTTCTCCCCAGGTTCCCAGGTACAGAGGCAGGTGAGAAGGATCACATACACCGGGTAACAACCTCTCCAGGTTCCCAGGTACAGAGGCAGGTGAGAAGGATCACATACACCGGGTAACAACCTTCTCCCCAGGTTCCCAGGTAGAGGCAGGTGAGAAGGATCACATACACCGGGTAACAACCTCCCCAGGATCCCAGGTACAGAGGCAGGTGAGAAGGATCACATACACCGGGTAACAACCTCCCCAGGTTCCCAGGTACAGAGGCAGGGGAGAAGGATCACATACACCGGGTAACAACCTTCTCCCCAGGTTCTCAGGTACAGAGGCAGGTAAGAAGGATCACATACACCGGGTAACAACCTTCTCCCCAGGTTCTCAGGTACAGAGGCAGGTGAGAAGGATCACATACACCGGGTAACAACCTTCTCCCCAGGTTCCCAGGTACAGAGGCAGGTGAGAAGGATCACATACACCGGGTAACAACCTTCTCCCCAGGTTCCCAGGTACAGAGGCAGGGGAGAAGGATCACATACACCGGGTAACAACCTTCTCCCCAGGTTCCCAGGTACAGAGGCAGGTGAGAAGGATCACATACACCGGGTAACAACCTTCTCCCCAGGTTCCCAGGTACAGAGACAGGTGAGAAGGATCACATACACCGGGTAACAACCTTCTCCCCAGGTTCCCAGGTACAGAGGCAGGTGAGAAGGTTCACATACACCAGGTAACAACCTCTCCAGGTTTCCAGGTAAAGAGGCAGGTGAGAAGGATCACATACACCGGGTAACAACCTTCTTCCCAGGTTCCAAGGTACAGAGGCAGGTGAGAAGGATCACATACACCGGGTAACAACCTTCTCCCCAGGTTCCCAGGTACAGAGGCAGGTGAGAAGGATCACATACACCGGGTAACAACCTCTCCAGGTTCCCAGGTACAGAGGCAGGTGAGAAGGATCACATACACCAGGTAACAACCTTCTCCCCAGGTTCCCAGGCACAGAGGCAGGTGAGAAGGATCACATACACCGGGTAACAACCTTCTCCCCAGGTTCCCAGGTACAGAGGCAGGTGAGAAGGATCACATACACCGGGTAACAACCTTCTCTCCAGGTTCCCAGGTACAGAGGCAGGTGAGAAGGATCACATACACCGGGTAACAACCTTCTCACCAGGTTTCCAGGTACAGAGGCAGGTGAGAAGGGTCACATACACCGGGTAACAACCTCCCCAGGTTCTCAGGTACAGAGGCAGGTGAGAAGGATCACATACACCGGGTAACAACCTTCTCCCCAGGTTCCCAGGTACAGAGGCAGGTGAGAAGGATCACATACACCGGGTAACAACTTTCTCCCCAGTTTCCCAGGTACAGAGGCAGGTGAGAAGGATCACATACACCGGGTAACAACCTTCTCCCCAGCTTCTCAGGTACAGAGGCAGATGAGAAGGATCACATACACCGGGTAACAACCTCCCCAGGTTCTCAGGTACAGAGGCAGGTGAGAAGGATCACATACACCGGGTAACAACCTTCTCCCCAGGTTCTCAGGTACAGAGGCAGGTGAGAAGGATCACATACACCGGGTAACAACCTTCTCCCCAGGTTCCCAGGTACAGAGGCAGGTGAGAAGGATCACATACACCGGGTAACAACCTTCTCCCCCGGTTCCCAGGTACAGAGGCAGGTGAGAAGGATCACATACACCGGGTAACAACCTTCTCCCCAGCTTCTCAGGTACAGAGGCAGATGAGAAGGATCACATACACCGGGTAACAACCTTCTCCCCAGGTTCCCAGGTACAGAGGCAGGTGAGAAGGATCACATACACCGGATAACAATCTTCTCCCCAGGTTCTCAGGTACAGAGGCAGGTGAGAAGGATCACATACACCGGGTAACAACCTCTCCAGGTTCCCAGGTACAGAGGCAGGTGAGAAGGATCACATACACCGGGTAACAACCTTCTCCCCAGGTTCTCAGGTACAGAGGCAGGTGAAAAGGATCACATACACCGGGTAACAACCTCCCCAGGTTCCCAGGTACAGAGGCAGGTGAGAAGGATCACATACACCGGGTAACAACCTTCTCCCCAGGTTCTCAGGTACAGAGGCAGGTGAGAAGGATCACATACACCGGGTAACAACCTTCTCCCCTGGTTCCCAGGTACAGAGGCAGGTGAGAAGGATCACATACACCGGGTAACAACCTCCCCAGGTTCTCAGGTACAGAGGCAGGTGAGAAGGATCACATACACCGGGTAACAACCTCTCCAGGTTCCCAGGTACAGAGGCAGGTGAGAAGGATCACATACACCGGGTAACAACCTTCTCCCCAGGTTCCCAGGTACAGAGGCAGGTGAGAAGGATCACATACACCGGGTAACAACATCTCCAGGTTCCCAGGTATAGAGGCAGGTGAGAAGGATCACATACACCGGGTAACAACCTTCTCCCCAGGTTCCCAGATAGAGGCAGGTGAGAAGGATCACATACACCGGGTAACAACCTCCCCAGGATCCCAGGTACAGAGGCAGGTGAGAAGGATCACATACACCGGGTAACAACCTTCTCCCCAGGTTCTCAGGTACAGAGGCAGGTGAGAAGGATCACATACACCGGGTAACAACCTCCCCTGTTTCCCAGGTACAGAGGCAGGTGAGAAGGATCACATACACCGGGTAACAACCTTCTCTCCAGGTTCTCAGGTACAGAGGCAGGTGAGAAGGATCACATACACCGGGTAACAACCTTCTCCCCAGGTTCCCAGGTACAGAGGCAGGTGAGAAGGATCACATACACCGGGTAACAACCTTCTCTCCAGGTTCCCAGGTACAGAGGCAGGTGAGAAGGATCACATACACCGGGTAACAACCTTCTCCCCAGGTTCCCAGGTACAGAGGCAGGTGAAAAGGATCACATACACCGGGTAACAACCTCCCCAGGTTCCCAGGTACAGAGGCAGGTGAGAAGGATCACATACACCGGGTAACAACCTTCTCCCCAGGTTCTCAGGTACAGAGGCAGGTGAGAAGGATCACATACACCGGGTAACAACCTTCTCCCCAGGTTCTCAGGTACAGAGGCAGGTGAGAAGGATGACATACACCGGGTAACAACCTTCTCCCCAGGTTCCCAGGTACAGAGGCAGGTGAGAAGGATCACATACACCGGGTAACAACCTTCTCCCCAGGTTCTCAGGTACAGAGGCAGGTGAGAAGGATCACATACACCGGGTAACAACCTTCTCCTCAGGTTCCCAGGTACAGAGGCAGGTGAGAAAGGATCACATACACCGGGTAACAACCTTCTCTCCAGGTTCTCAGGTACAGAGGCAGGTGAGAAGGATCACATACACCGGGTAACAACCTTCTCCCCAGGTTCCCAGGTACAGAGGCAGGTGAGAAGGATCACATACACCGGGTAACAACCTTCTCCCCAGGATCCCAGGTACAGAGGCAGGTGAGAAGGATCACATACACCGGGTAACAACCTCTCCAGGTTCTCAGGTACAGAGGCAGGTGAGATGGATCACATACACCGGGTAACAACCTTCTCCCCAGGTTCCCAGGTACAGAGGCAGGTGAGAAGGATCACATACACCGGGTAACAACCTTCTCCCCTGGTTCTCAGGTACAGAGGCAGGTGAGAAGGATCACATACACCGGGTAACAACTTTCTCCCCAGCTTCTCAGGTACAGAGGCAGATGAGAAGGATCACATAGACCGGGTAACAACCTTCTCCCCAGGTTCCCAGGTACAGAGGCAGGTGAGAAGGATCACATACACCGGATAACAATCTTCTCCCCAGGTTCCCAGGTACAGAGGCAGGTGAGAAGGATCACATACACCGGGTAACAACCTCTCCAGGTTCCCAGGTACAGAGGCAGGTGAGAAGGATCACATACACCGGGTAACAACCTTCTCCCCAGGTTCTCAGGTACAGAGGCAGGTGAAAAGGATCACATACACCGGGTAACAACCTCCCCAGGTTCCCAGGTACAGAGGCAGGTGAGAAGGATCACATAAACCGGGTAACAACCTTCTCCCCAGGTTCTCAGGTACAGAGGCAGGTGAGAAGGATCACATACACCGGGTAACAACCTCTCCAGGTTCCCAGGTACAGAGGCAGGTGAGAAGGATCACATACACCGGGTAACAACCTTTTCCCCAGGTTCTCAGGTACAGAGGCAGGTGAAAAGGATCACATACACCGGGTAACAACCTCCCCAGGTTCCCAGGTACAGAGGCAGGTGAGAAGGATCACATAAACCGGGTAACAACCTTCTCCCCAGGTTCTCAGGTACAGAGGCAGGTGAGAAGGATCACATACACCGGGTAACAACCTTCTCCCCAGGTTCCCAGGTACAGAGGCAGGTGAGAAGGATCACATACACCGGGTAACAACCTTCTCCCCAGGTTCTCAGGTACAGAGGCAGGTGAGAAGGATCACATACACCGGGTAACAACCTTCTCCCCAGGTTCCCAGGTACAGAGGCATGTGAGAAGGATCACATACACCGGGTAACAACCTCCCCAGGTTCTCAGGTACAGAGGCAGGTGAGAAGGATCACATACACCGGGTAACAACCTCTCCAGGTTCCCAGGTACAGAGGCAGGTGAGAAGGATCACATACACCGGGTAACAACCTTCTCCCCAGGTTCCCAGGTACAGAGGCAGGTGAGAAGGATCACATACACCGGGTAACAACCTCTCCAGGTTCCCAGGTACAGAGGCAGGTGAGAAGGATCACATACACCGGGTAACAACCTTCTCCCCAGGTTCCCAGGTAGAGGCAGGTGAGAAGGATCACATACACCGGGTAACAACCTCCCCAGGATCCCAGGTACAGAGGCAGGTGAGAAGGATCACATACACCGGGTAACAACCTCCCCAGGTTCTCAGGTACAGAGGCAGGTGAGAAGGATCACATACACCGGGTAACAACCTCCCCAGGATCCCAGGTACAGAGGCAGGTGAGAAGGATCACATACACCGGGTAACAACCTCCCCAGGTTCTCAGGTACAGAGGCAGATGAGAAGGATCACATACACCGGGTAACAACCTCCCCAGGTTCCCAGGTACAGAGGCAGGGGAGAAGGATCACATACACCGGGTAACAACCTTCTCCCCAGGTTCCCAGGTACAGAGGCAGGTGAGAAGGATCACATACACCGGATAACAATCTTCTCCCCAGGTTCTAAGGTACAGAGGCAGGTGAGAAGGATCACATACACCGGGTAACAACCTCTCCAGGTTCCCAGGTACAGAGGCAGGTGAGAAGGATCACATACACCGGGTAACAACCTTCTCCCCAGGTTCTCAGGTACAGAGGCAGGTGAAAAGGATCACATACACCGGGTAACAACCTCCCCAGGTTCCCAGGTACAGAGGCAGGTGAGAAGGATCACATACACCGGGTAACAACCTTCTCCCCAGGTTCTCAGGTACAGAGGCAGGTGAGAAGGATCACATACACCGGGTAACAACCTTCTCCCCAGGTTCCCAGGTACAGAGGCAGGTGAGAAGGATCACATACACCGGGTAACAACCTTCTCCCCAGGTTCTCAGGTACAGAGGCAGGTGAGAAGGATCACATACACCGGGTAACAACCTTCTCCCCAGGTTCCCAGGTACAGAGGCAGGTGAGAAGGATCACATACACCGGGTAACAACCTCCCCAGGTTCTCAGGTACAGAAGCAGGTGAGAAGGATCACATACACCGGGTAACAACCTCTCCAGGTTCCCAGGTACAGATGCAGGTGAGAAAGATCACATACACCGGGTAACAACCTTCTCCCCAGGTTCCCAGGTACAGAGGCAGGTGAGAAGGATCACATACACCGGGTAACAACCTCTCCAGGTTCCCAGGTACAGAGGCAGGTGAGAAGGATCACATACACCGGGTAACAACCTTCTCCCCAGGTTCCCAGGTAGAGGCAGGTGAGAAGGATCACATACACCGGGTAACAACCTCCCCAGGATCCCAGGTACAGAGGCAGGTGAGAAGGATCACATACACCGGGTAACAACCTCCCCAGGTTCCCAGGTACAGAGGCAGGGGAGAAGGATCACATACACCGGGTAACAACCTTCTCCCCAGGTTCTCAGGTACAGAGGCAGGTAAGAAGGATCACATACACCGGGTAACAACCTTCTCCCCAGGTTCTCAGGTACAGAGGCAGGTGAGAAGGATCACATACACCGGGTAACAACCTTCTCCCCAGGTTCCCAGGTACAGAGGCAGGTGAGAAGGATCACATACACCGGGTAACAACCTTCTCCCCAGGTTCCCAGGTACAGAGGCAGGGGAGAAGGATCACATACACCGGGTAACAACCTTCTCCCCAGGTTCCCAGGTACAGAGGCAGGTGAGAAGGATCACATACACCGGGTAACAACCTTCTCCCCAGGTTCCCAGGTACAGAGACAGGTGAGAAGGATCACATACACCGGGTAACAACCTTCTCCCCAGGTTCCCAGGTACAGAGGCAGGTGAGAAGGTTCACATACACCAGGTAACAACCTCTCCAGGTTTCCAGGTAAAGAGGCAGGTGAGAAGGATCACATACACCGGGTAACAACCTTCTTCCCAGGTTCCAAGGTACAGAGGCAGGTGAGAAGGATCACATACACCGGGTAACAACCTTCTCCCCAGGTTCCCAGGTACAGAGGCAGGTGAGAAGGATCACATACACCGGGTAACAACCTCTCCAGGTTCCCAGGTACAGAGGCAGGTGAGAAGGATCACATACACCAGGTAACAACCTTCTCCCCAGGTTCCCAGGCACAGAGGCAGGTGAGAAGGATCACATACACCGGGTAACAACCTTCTCCCCAGGTTCCCAGGTACAGAGGCAGGTGA
Source organism: Pseudophryne corroboree (assembly GCF_028390025.1). NCBI lineage: Eukaryota > Metazoa > Chordata > Amphibia > Anura > Myobatrachidae > Pseudophryne > Pseudophryne corroboree. Next base: position 221,740 of record NW_026970201.1, on the reverse strand, counting down.
GAAGGATCACATACACCGGGTAACAACCTTCTCTCCAGGTTCCCAGGTACAGAGGCAGGTGAGAAGGATCACATACACCGGGTAACAACCTTCTCACCAGGTTTCCAGGTACAGAGGCAGGTGAGAAGGGTCACATACACCGGGTAACAACCTCCCCAGGTTCTCAGGTACAGAGGCAGGTGAGAAGGATCACATACACCGGGTAACAACCTTCTCCCCAGGTTCCCAGGTACAGAGGCAGGTGAGAAGGATCACATACACCGGGTAACAACTTTCTCCCCAGTTTCCCAGGTACAGAGGCAGGTGAGAAGGATCACATACACCGGGTAACAACCTTCTCCCCAGCTTCTCAGGTACAGAGGCAGATGAGAAGGATCACATACACCGGGTAACAACCTCCCCAGGTTCTCAGGTACAGAGGCAGGTGAGAAGGATCACATACACCGGGTAACAACCTTCTCCCCAGGTTCTCAGGTACAGAGGCAGGTGAGAAGGATCACATACACCGGGTAACAACCTTCTCCCCAGGTTCCCAGGTACAGAGGCAGGTGAGAAGGATCACATACACCGGGTAACAACCTTCTCCCCCGGTTCCCAGGTACAGAGGCAGGTGAGAAGGATCACATACACCGGGTAACAACCTTCTCCCCAGCTTCTCAGGTACAGAGGCAGATGAGAAGGATCACATACACCGGGTAACAACCTTCTCCCCAGGTTCCCAGGTACAGAGGCAGGTGAGAAGGATCACATACACCGGATAACAATCTTCTCCCCAGGTTCTCAGGTACAGAGGCAGGTGAGAAGGATCACATACACCGGGTAACAACCTCTCCAGGTTCCCAGGTACAGAGGCAGGTGAGAAGGATCACATACACCGGGTAACAACCTTCTCCCCAGGTTCTCAGGTACAGAGGCAGGTGAAAAGGATCACATACACCGGGTAACAACCTCCCCAGGTTCCCAGGTACAGAGGCAGGTGAGAAGGATCACATACACCGGGTAACAACCTTCTCCCCAGGTTCTCAGGTACAGAGGCAGGTGAGAAGGATCACATACACCGGGTAACAACCTTCTCCCCTGGTTCCCAGGTACAGAGGCAGGTGAGAAGGATCACATACACCGGGTAACAACCTCCCCAGGTTCTCAGGTACAGAGGCAGGTGAGAAGGATCACATACACCGGGTAACAACCTCTCCAGGTTCCCAGGTACAGAGGCAGGTGAGAAGGATCACATACACCGGGTAACAACCTTCTCCCCAGGTTCCCAGGTACAGAGGCAGGTGAGAAGGATCACATACACCGGGTAACAACATCTCCAGGTTCCCAGGTATAGAGGCAGGTGAGAAGGATCACATACACCGGGTAACAACCTTCTCCCCAGGTTCCCAGATAGAGGCAGGTGAGAAGGATCACATACACCGGGTAACAACCTCCCCAGGATCCCAGGTACAGAGGCAGGTGAGAAGGATCACATACACCGGGTAACAACCTTCTCCCCAGGTTCTCAGGTACAGAGGCAGGTGAGAAGGATCACATACACCGGGTAACAACCTCCCCTGTTTCCCAGGTACAGAGGCAGGTGAGAAGGATCACATACACCGGGTAACAACCTTCTCTCCAGGTTCTCAGGTACAGAGGCAGGTGAGAAGGATCACATACACCGGGTAACAACCTTCTCCCCAGGTTCCCAGGTACAGAGGCAGGTGAGAAGGATCACATACACCGGGTAACAACCTTCTCTCCAGGTTCCCAGGTACAGAGGCAGGTGAGAAGGATCACATACACCGGGTAACAACCTTCTCCCCAGGTTCCCAGGTACAGAGGCAGGTGAAAAGGATCACATACACCGGGTAACAACCTCCCCAGGTTCCCAGGTACAGAGGCAGGTGAGAAGGATCACATACACCGGGTAACAACCTTCTCCCCAGGTTCTCAGGTACAGAGGCAGGTGAGAAGGATCACATACACCGGGTAACAACCTTCTCCCCAGGTTCTCAGGTACAGAGGCAGGTGAGAAGGATGACATACACCGGGTAACAACCTTCTCCCCAGGTTCCCAGGTACAGAGGCAGGTGAGAAGGATCACATACACCGGGTAACAACCTTCTCCCCAGGTTCTCAGGTACAGAGGCAGGTGAGAAGGATCACATACACCGGGTAACAACCTTCTCCTCAGGTTCCCAGGTACAGAGGCAGGTGAGAAAGGATCACATACACCGGGTAACAACCTTCTCTCCAGGTTCTCAGGTACAGAGGCAGGTGAGAAGGATCACATACACCGGGTAACAACCTTCTCCCCAGGTTCCCAGGTACAGAGGCAGGTGAGAAGGATCACATACACCGGGTAACAACCTTCTCCCCAGGATCCCAGGTACAGAGGCAGGTGAGAAGGATCACATACACCGGGTAACAACCTCTCCAGGTTCTCAGGTACAGAGGCAGGTGAGATGGATCACATACACCGGGTAACAACCTTCTCCCCAGGTTCCCAGGTACAGAGGCAGGTGAGAAGGATCACATACACCGGGTAACAACCTTCTCCCCTGGTTCTCAGGTACAGAGGCAGGTGAGAAGGATCACATACACCGGGTAACAACTTTCTCCCCAGCTTCTCAGGTACAGAGGCAGATGAGAAGGATCACATAGACCGGGTAACAACCTTCTCCCCAGGTTCCCAGGTACAGAGGCAGGTGAGAAGGATCACATACACCGGATAACAATCTTCTCCCCAGGTTCTAAGGTACAGAGGCAGGTGAGAAGGATCACATACACCGGGTAACAACCTCTCCAGGTTCCCAGGTACAGAGGCAGGTGAGAAGGATCACATACACCGGGTAACAACCTTCTCCCCAGGTTCTCAGGTACAGAGGCAGGTGAAAAGGATCACATACACCGGGTAACAACCTCCCCAGGTTCCCAGGTACAGAGGCAGGTGAGAAGGATCACATACACCGGGTAACAACCTTCTCCCCAGGTTCTCAGGTACAGAGGCAGGTGAGAAGGATCACATACACCGGGTAACAACCTTCTCCCCAGGTTCCCAGGTACAGAGGCAGGTGAGAAGGATCACATACACCGGGTAACAACCTTCTCCCCAGGTTCCCAGGTACAGAGGCAGGTGAGAAGGATCACATACACCGGGTAACAACCTCTCCAGGTTCCCAGGTACAGAGGCAGGTGAGAAGGATCACATACACCGGGTAACAACTAGAGATGAGCGGGTTCGGTTTCTCTGAATCCGAACCCGCCAGAACTTCATGTTTTTTTTCACGGGTCCGAGCGACTCGGATCTTCCCGCCTTGCTCGGTTAACCCGAGCGCGCCCGAACGTCATCATGACGCTGTCGGATTCTCGCGAGGCTCGGATTCTATCGCGAGACTCGGATTCTATATAAGGAGCCGCGCGTCGCCGCCATTTTCACACGTGCATTGAGATTGATAGGGAGAGGACGTGGCTGGCGTCCTCTCCGTTTAGAATTAGAATAGATTAGAGAGACACTTGATTTACTAATTTTGGGGAGCATTAGGAGTACTCAGTAGTGTACAGTGCAGAGTTTTGCTGATAGTGACCAGTGACCACCACTTTTATTTATAATCCGTTCTCTGCCTGAAAAAAGCGATACACAGCACACAGTGACTCAGTCACATACCATATCTGTGTGCACTGCTCAGGCTCAGGCCAGTGTGCTGCATCATCTATTATCTATATATAATATTATATATATCTGTCTGACTGCTCAGCTTACACAGCTTATAATTGTGGGGGAGACTGGGGAGCACTACTGCAGTGCCAGTTATAGGTTATAGCAGGAGCCAGGAGTACATAATATATTATATAGTGAGTGACCACCAGACACACAGTGCAGTTTATTTAATATATCCGTTCTCTGCCTGAAAAAAGCGATACACACAGTGACTCAGTCAGTCACATACCATATCTGTGTGCACTGCTCAGGCTCAGGCCAGTGTGCTGCATCATCTATTATCTATATATAATATTATATATATCTGTCTGACTGCTCAGCTCACACAGCTTATAATTGTGGGGGAGACTGGGGAGCACTACTGCAGTGCCAGTTATAGGTTATAGCAGGAGCCAGGAGTACATAATATATTATATAGTGAGTGACCACCAGACACACAGTGCAGTTTATTTAATATATCCGTTCTCTGCCTGAAAAAAGCGATACACACAGTGACTCAGTCAGTCACATACCATATCTGTGTGCACTGCTCAGGCTCAGGCCAGTGTGCTGCATCATCTATATATATTATATATCTGTCTGACTGCTCAGCTCACACAGCTTATAATTGTGGGGGAGACTGGGGAGCACTACTGCAGTGCCAGTTATAGGTTATAGCAGGAGCCAGGAGTACATAATATTATATTAAAATTAAACAGTGCACACTTTTGCTGCAGGAGTGCCACTGCCAGTGTGACTAGTGACCAGTGACCTGACCACCAGTATATAATATTAGTAGTATACTATCTCTTTATCAACCAGTCTATATTAGCAGCAGACACAGTACAGTGCGGTAGTTCACGGCTGTGGCTACCTCTGTGTCGGCACTCGGCAGCCCGTCCATAATTGTATATACCACCTAACCGTGGTTTTTTTTTCTTTCTTTATACATACATACTAGTTACGAGTATACTATCTCTTTATCAACCAGTCTATATATTAGCAGCAGACACAGTACAGTGCGGTAGTTCACGGCTGTGGCTACCTCTGTGTCGGCACTCGGCAGCCCGTCCATAATTGTATATACCACCTAACCGTGGTTTTTTTTTTCTTTCTTTATACATACATACTAGTTACGAGTATACTATCTCTTTATCAACCAGTCTATATATTAGCAGCAGACACAGTACAGTGCGGTAGTTCACGGCTGTGGCTACCTCTGTGTCGGCACTCGGCAGCCCGTCCATAATTGTATATACCACCTAACCGTGGTTTTTTTTTCTTTCTTTATACATACATACTAGTTACGAGTATACTATCTCTTTATCAACCAGTCTATATTAGCAGCAGACACAGTACAGTGCGGTAGTTCACGGCTGTGGCTACCTCTGTGTCGGCACTCGGCAGCCCGTCCATAATTGTATATACCACCTAACCGTGGTTTTTTTTTCTTTCTTTATACATACATACTAGTTACGAGTATACTATCTCTTTATCAACCAGTCTATATATTAGCAGCAGACACAGTACAGTGCGGTAGTTCACGGCTGTGGCTACCTCTGTGTCGGCACTCGGCAGCCCGTCCATAATTGTATATACCACCTAACCGTGGTTTTTTTTTCTTTCTTTATACATACATACTAGTTACGAGTATACTATCTCTTTATCAACCAGTCTATATATTAGCAGCAGACACAGTACAGTGCGGTAGTTCACGGCTGTGGCTACCTCTGTGTCGGCACTCGGCAGCCCGTCCATAATTGTATATACCACCTAACCGTGGTTTTTTTTTCTTTCTTTATACATACATACTAGTTACGAGTATACTATCTCTTTATCAACCAGTCTATATATTAGCAGCAGACACAGTACAGTGCGGTAGTTCACGGCTGTGGCTACCTCTGTGTCGGCACTCGGCAGCCCGTCCATAATTGTATATACCACCTAACCGTGGTTTTTTTTCTTTCTTTATACATACATACTAGTTACGAGTATACTATCTCTTTATCAACCAGTCTATATTAGCAGCAGACACAGTACAGTGCGGTAGTTCACGGCTGTGGCTACCTCTGTGTCGGCACTCGGCAGCCCGTCCATAATTGTATACTAGTATCCAATCCATCCATCTCCATTGTTTACCTGAGGTGCCTTTTAGTTGTGCCTATTAAAATATGGAGAACAAAAATGTTGAGGTTCCAAAATTAGGGAAAGATCAAGATCCACTTCCACCTCGTGCTGAAGCTGCTGCCACTAGTCATGGCCGAGACGATGAAATGCCAGCAACGTCGTCTGCCAAGGCCGATGCCCAATGGCATAGTACAGAGCATGTCAAAACCAAAACACCAAATATCAGTAAAAAAAGGACTCCAAAACCTAAAATAAAATTGTCGGAGGAGAAGCGTAAACTTGCCAATATGCCATTTACCACACGGAGTGGCAAGGAACGGCTGAGGCCCTGGCCTATGTTCATGGCTAGTGGTTCAGCTTCACATGAGGATGGAAGCACTCAGCCTCTCGCTAGAAAACTGAAAAGACTCAAGCTGGCAAAAGCACCGCAAAGAACTGTGCGTTCTTTGAAATCCCAAATCCACAAGGAGAGTCCAATTGTGTCGGTTGCGATGCCTGACCTTCCCAACACTGGACGTGAAGAGCATGCGCCTTCCACCATTTGCACGCCCCCTGCAAGTGCTGGAAGGAGCACCCGCAGTCCAGTTCCTGATAGTCAGATTGAAGATGTCAGTGTTGAAGTACACCAGGATGAGGAGGATATGGGTGTTGCTGGCGCTGGGGAGGAAATTGACCAGGAGGATTCTGATGGTGAGGTGGTTTGTTTAAGTCAGGCACCCGGGGAGACACCTGTTGTCCGTGGGAGGAATATGGCCGTTGACATGCCAGGTGAAAATACCAAAAAAATCAGCTCTTCGGTGTGGAGGTATTTCACCAGAAATGCGGACAACAGGTGTCAAGCCGTGTGTTCCCTTTGTCAAGCTGTAATAAGTAGGGGTAAGGACGTTAACCACCTCGGAACATCCTCCCTTATACGTCACCTGCAGCGCATTCATAATAAGTCAGTGACAAGTTCAAAAACTTTGGGTGACAGCGGAAGCAGTCCACTGACCAGTAAATCCCTTCCTCTTGTAACCAAGCTCACGCAAACCACCCCACCAACTCCCTCAGTGTCAATTTCCTCCTTCCCCAGGAATGCCAATAGTCCTGCAGGCCATGTCACTGGCAATTCTGACGAGTCCTCTCCTGCCTGGGATTCCTCCGATGCATCCTTGCGTGTAACGCCTACTGCTGCTGGCGCTGCTGTTGTTGCCGCTGGGAGTCGATGGTCATCCCAGAGGGGAAGTCGTAAGCCCACTTGTACTACTTCCAGTAAGCAATTGACTGTTCAACAGTCCTTTGCGAGGAAGATGAAATATCACAGCAGTCATCCTACTGCAAAGCGGATAACTGAGGCCTTGGCATCCTGGGTGGTGAGAAACGTGGTTCCGGTATCCATCATTACTGCAGAGCCAACTAGAGACTTGTTGGAGGTACTGTGTCCCCGGTACCAAATACCATCTAGGTTCCATTTCTCTAGGCAGGCGATACCGAAAATGTACACAGACCTCAGAAAAAGAGTCACCAGTGTCCTAAAAAATGCAGCTGTACCCAATGTCCACTTAACCACGGACATGTGGACAAGTGGAGCAGGGCAGGGTCAGGACTATATGACTGTGACAGCCCACTGGGTAGATGTATGGACTCCCGCCGCAAGAACAGCAGCGGCGGCACCAGTAGCAGCATCTCGCAAACGCCAACTCTTTCCTAGGCAGGCTACGCTTTGTATCACCGCTTTCCAGAATACGCACACAGCTGAAAACCTCTTACGGCAACTGAGGAAGATCATCGCGGAATGGCTTACCCCAATTGGACTCTCCTGTGGATTTGTGGCATCGGACAACGCCAGCAATATTGTGTGTGCATTAAATCTGGGCCAATTCCAGCACGTCCCATGTTTTGCACATACCTTGAATTTGGTGGTGCAGAATTTTTTAAAAAACGACAGGGGCGTGCAAGAGATGCTGTCGGTGGCCAGAAGAATTGCGGGACACTTTCGGCGTACAGGCACCACGTACAGAAAACTGGAGCACCACCAAAAACTACTGAACCTGCCCTGCCATCATCTGAAGCAAGAAGTGGTAACGAGGTGGAATTCAACCCTCTATATGCTTCAGAGGTTGGAGGAGCAGCAAAAGGCCATTCAAGCCTATACAATTGAGCACGATATAGTAGGTGGAATGCACCTGTCTCAAGTGCAGTGGAGAATGATTTCAACGTTGTGCAAGGTTCTGATGCCCTTTGAACTTGCCACACGTGAAGTCAGTTCAGACACTGCCAGCCTGAGTCAGGTCATTCCCCTCATCAGGCTTTTGCAGAAGAAGCTGGAGGCATTGAAGAAGGAGCTAAAAGGGAGCGATTCCGCTAGGCATGTGGGACTTGTGGATGCAGCCCTTAATTCGCTTAACAAGGATTCACGGGTGGTCAATCTGTTGAAATCAGAGCACTACATTTTGGCCACCGTGCTCGATCCTAGATTTAAAGCCTACCTTGGATCTCTCTTTCCGGCAGACACAGGTCTGCTGGGGTTGAAAGACCTGCTGGTGACAAAATTGTCAAGTCAAGCGGAACGCGACCTGTCAACATCTCCTCCTTCACATTCTCCCGCAACTGGGGGTGCGAGGAAAAGGCTCAGAATTCCGAGCCCACCCGCTGGCGGTGATGCAGGGCAGTCTGGAGCGACTGCTGATGCTGACATCTGGTCCGGACTGAAGGACCTGACAACGATTACGGACATGTCGTCTACTGTCACTGCATATGATTCTCTCAACATTGATAGAATGGTGGAGGATTATATGAGTGACCGCATCCAAGTAGGCACGTCACACAGTCCGTACTTATACTGGCAGGAAAAAGAGGCAATTTGGAGGCCCTTGCACAAACTGGCTTTATTCTACCTAAGTTGCCCTCCCACAAGTGTGTACTCCGAAAGAGTGTTTAGTGCCGCCGCTCACCTTGTCAGCAATCGGCGTACGAGGTTACATCCAGAAAATGTGGAGAAGATGATGTTCATTAAAATGAATTATAATCAATTCCTCCGCGGAGACATTGACCAGCAGCAATTGCCTCCACAAAGTACACAGGGAGCTGAGATGGTGGATTCCAGTGGGGACGAATTGATAATCTGTGAGGAGGGGGATGTACACGGTGATATATCGGAGGGTGAAGATGAGGTGGACATCTTGTCTCTGTAGAGCCAGTTTGTGCAAGGAGAGATTAATTGCTTCTTTTTTGGGGGGGGTCCAAACCAACCCGTCATATCAGTCACAGTCGTGTGGCAGACCCTGTCACTGAAATGATGGGTTGGTTAAAGTGTGCATGTCCTGTTTTGTTTATACAACATAAGGGTGGGTGGGAGGGCCCAAGGACAATTCCATCTTGCACCTCTTTTTTCTTTTCTTTTTCTTTGCATCATGTGCTGATTGGGGAGGGTTTTTTGGAAGGGACATCCTGCGTGACACTGCAGTGCCACTCCTAGATGGGGGCCCGGTGTTTGTGTCGGCCACTAGGGTCGCTAATCTTACACAGCTACCTCATTGCGCCTCTTTTTTTCTTTGCGTCATGTGCTGTTTGGGGAGGGTTTTTTGGAAGGGACATCCTGCGTGACACTGCAGTGCCACTCCTAGATGGGCCCGGTGTTTGTGTCGGCCACTAGGGTCGCTAATCTTACTCACACAGCTACCTCATTGCACCTCTTTTTTTCTTTGCGTCATGTGCTGTTTGGGGAGGGTTTTTTGGAAGGGCCATCCTGCGTGACACTGCAGTGCCACTCCTAGATGGGCCCGGTGTTTGTGTCGGCCACTAGGGTCGCTAATCTTACTCACACAGCTACCTCATTGCGCCTCTTTTTTTCTTTGCGTCATGTGCTGTTTGGGGAGGGTTTTTTGGAAGGGACATCCTGCGTGACACTGCAGTGCCACTCCTAGATGGGCCCGGTGTTTGTGTCGGCCACTAGGGTCGCTTATCTTACTCACACAGCGACCTCGGTGCAAATTTTAGGACTAAAAATAATATTGTGAGGTATTCAGAATAGACTGAAAATGAGTGTAAATTATGGTTTTTGAGGTTAATAATACTTTGGGATCAAAATGACCCCCAAATTCTATGATTTAAGCTGTTTTTTAGTGTTTTTTGAAAAAAACATCCGAATCCAAAACACACCCGAATCCGACAAAAAAAATTCGGTGAGGTTTTGCCAAAACGCGTTCGAACCCAAAACACGGCCGCGGACCGAACCCAAAACCAAAACACAAAACCCGAAAAATTTCAGGCGCTCATCTCTAGTAACAACCTTCTCCCCAGGTTCCCAGGTAGAGGGAGGCAGGTGAGAAGGATCACATACACCGGGTAACAACCTCCCCAGGTTCCCAGGTACAGAGGCAGGTGAGAAGGATCACATACACCGGGTAACAACCTTCTCCCCAGGTTCTCAGGTACAGAGGCAGGTGAGAAGGATCACATACACCGGGTAACAACCTTCTCCCCAGGTTCTCAGGTACAGAGGCAGGTGAGAAGGATCACATACACCGGGTAACAACCTTCTCCCCAGGTTCCCAGGTACAGAGGCAGGTGAGAAGGATCACATACACCGGGTAACAACCTTCTCCCAAGGTTCCCAGGTACAGAGGCAGGGGAGAAGGATCACATACACCGGGTAACAACCTTCTCCCCAGGTTCCCAGGTACAGAGGTAGGTGAGAAGGATCACATACACCGGGTAACAACCTTCTCCCCAGGTTCCCAGGTACAGAGACAGGTGAGAAGGATCACATACACCGGGTAACAACCTTCTCCCCAGGTTCCCAGGTACAGAGGCAGGTGAGAAGGATCACATACACCGGGTAACAACCTCTCCAGGTTTCCAGGTACAGAGGTAGGTGAGAAGGATCACATACACCGGGTAACAACATACTCCCCAGGTTCCCAGGTACAGAGGCAGGTGAGAAGGTTCACATACACCAGGTAACAACCTCTCCAGGTTTCCAGGTAAAGAGGCAGGTGAGAAGGATCACATACACCGGGTAACAACCTTCTCCCCAAGTTCTCAGGTACAGAGGCAGGTGAGAAGGATCACAAACACCGGGTAACAACCTTCTCCCCAGGTTCCCAGGTACAGAGGCAGGTGAGAAGGATCACATACACCGGGTAACAACCTCTCCAGGTTCCCAGGTACAGAGGCAGGTGAGAAGGATCACATACACCGGGTAACAACCTTCTCCCCAGGTTCTCAGGTACAGAGGCAGGTGAAAAGGATCACATACACCGGGTAACAACCTCCCCAGGTTCCCAGGTACAGAGGCAGGTGAGAAGGATCACATACACCGGGTAACAACCTTCTCCCCAGGTTCCCAGGTACAGAGGTAGGTGAGAAGGATCACATACACCGGGTAACAACCTTCTCCCCAGGTTCCCAGGTACAGAGACAGGTGAGAAGGATCACATACACCGGGTAACAACCTTCTCCCCAGGTTCCCAGGTACAGAGGCAGGTGAGAAGGATCACATACACCGGGTAACAACCTCTCCAGGTTTCCAGGTACAGAGGTAGGTGAGAAGGATCACATACACCGGGTAACAACATACTCCCCAGGTTCCCAGGTACAGAGGCAGGTGAGAAGGTTCACATACACCAGGTAACAACCTCTCCAGGTTTCCAGGTAAAGAGGCAGGTGAGAAGGATCACATACACCGGGTAACAACCTTCTCCCCAAGTTCTCAGGTACAGAGGCAGGTGAGAAGGATCACAAACACCGGGTAACAACCTTCTCCCCAGGTTCCCAGGTACAGAGGCAGGTGAGAAGGATCACATACACCGGGTAACAACCTCTCCAGGTTCCCAGGTACAGAGGCAGGTGAGAAGGATCACATACACCGGGTAACAACCTTCTCCCCAGGTTCTCAGGTACAGAGGCAGGTGAAAAGGATCACATACACCGGGTAACAACCTCCCCAGGTTCCCAGGTACAGAGGCAGGTGAGAAGGATCACATACACCGGGTAACAACCTTCTCCCCAGGTTCTCAGGTACAGAGGCAGGTGAGAAGGATCACATACACCGGGTAACAACCTTCTCCCCAGGTTCCCAGGTACAGAGGCAGGTGAGAAGGATCACATACACCGGGTAACAACCTTCTCCCCAGGTTCTCAGGTACAGAGGCAGGTGAGAAGGATCACATACACCGGGTAACAACCTTCTCCCCAGGTTCCCAGGTACAGAGGCAGGTGAGAAGGATCACATACACCGGGTAACAACATACTCCCCAGGTTCTCAGGTACAGAGGCAGGTGACAAGGATCACATACACCGGGTAACAACCTCTCCAGGTTCCCAGGTACAGAGGCAGGTGAGAAGGATCACATTCACCGGGTAACAACCTTCTCCCCAGGTTCCCAGGTACAGAGGCAGGTGAGAAGGATCACATACACCGGGTAACAACCTCTCCAGGTTCCCAGGTACAGAGGCAGGTGAGAAGGATCACATACACCGGGTAACAACCTTCTCCCCAGGTTCCCAGGTAGAGGCAGGTGAGAAGGATCACATACACCGGGTAACAACCTCCCCAGGATCCCAGGTACAGAGGCAGGTGAGAAGGATCACATACACCGGGTAACAACCTCCCCAGGTTCTCAGGTACAGAGGCAGGTGAGAAGGATCACATACACCGGGTAACAACCTCCCCAGGTTCCCAGGTACAGAGGCAGGGGAGAAGGATCACATACACCGGGTAACAACCTTCTCCCCAGGTTCTCAGGTACAGAGGCAGGTGAGAAGGATCACATAACCCGGGTAACAACCTTCTCCCCAGGTTCTCAGGTACAGAGGCAGGTGAGAAGGATCACATACACCGGGTAACAACTTTCCCCCCAGGTTCCCAGGTACAGAGGCAGGTGAGAAGGATCACATACACCGGGTAACAACCTTCTCCCCAGGTTCCCAGGTACAGAGGCAGGGGAGAAGGATCACATACACCGGGTAACAACCTTCTCCCCAGGTTCCCAGGTACAGAGGCAGGTGAGAAGGATCACATACACCGGGTAACAACCTTCTCCCCAGGTTCCCAGGTACAGAGACAGGTGAGAAGGATCACATACACCGGGTAACAACCTTCTCCCCAGGTTCCCAGGTACAGAGGCAGGTGAGAAGGATCACATACACCAGGTAACAACCTCTCCAGGTTTCCAGGTACAGAGGCAGGTGAGAAGGATCACATACACCGGATAACAATCTTCTACCCAGGTTCTAAGGTACAGAGGCAGGTGAGAAGGATCACATACACCGGGTAACAACCTCTCCAGGTTCCCAGGTACAGAGGCAGGTGTGAAGGATCACATACACCGGGTAACAACCTTCTCCCCAGGTTCTCAGGTACAGAGGCAGGTGAAAAGGATCACATACACCGGGTAACAACCTCCCCAGGTTCCCAGGTACAGAGGCAGGTGAGAAGGATCACATACACCGGGTAACAACCTTCTCCCCAGGTTCTCAGGTACAGAGGCAGGTGAGAAGGATAACATACACCGGGTAACAACCTTCTCCCCAGGTTCCCAGGTACAGAGGCAGGTGAGAAGGATCACATACACCGGGTAACAACCTTCTCCCCAGGTTCCCAGGTACAGAGGCAGGTGAGAAGGATCACATACACCGGGTAACAACCTCTCCAGGTTCCCAGGTACAGAGGCAGGTGAGAAGGATCACATACACCGGGTAACAACCTTCTCCCCAGGTTCCCAGGTAGAGGGAGGCAGGTGAGAAGGATCACATACACCGGGTAACAACCTTCTCCCCAGGATCCCAGGTACAGAGGCAGGTGAGAATGATCACATACACCGGGTAACAACCTCCCCAGGTTCCCAGGTACAGAGGCAGGGGAGAAGGATCACATACACCGGGTAACAACCTTCTCCCCAGGTTCTCAGGTACAGAGGCAGGTGAGAAGGATCACATACACCGGGTAACAACCTTCTCCCCAGGTTCTCAGGTACAGAGGCAGGTGAGAAGGATCACATACACCGGGTAACAACCTTCTCCCCAGGTTCCCAGGTACAGAGGCAGGTGAGAAGGATCACATACACCGGGTAACAACCTTCTCCCCAGGTTCCCAGGTACAGAGGCAGGGGAGAAGGATCACATACACCGGGTAACAACCTTCTCCCCAGGTTCCCAGGTACAGAGGCAGGTGAGAAGGATCACATACACCGGGTAACAACCTTCTCCCCAGGTTCCCAGGTACAGAGACAGGTGAGAAGGATCACATACACCGGGTAACAACCTTCTCCCCAGGTTCCCAGGTACAGAGGCAGGTGAGAAGGATCACATACACCGGGTAACAACCTTCTCCCCAGGTTCTCAGGTACAGAGGCAGGTGAGAAGGATCACATACACCGGGTAACAACCTTCTCCCCAGGTTCCCAGGTACAGAGGCAGGTGAGAAGGATCACATACACCGGGTAACAACCTTCTCCCCAGGTTCCCAGGTACAGAGGCAGGGGAGAAGGATCACATACACCGGGTAACAACCTTCTCCCCAGGTTCCCAGGTACAGAGGCAGGTGAGAAGGATCACATACACCGGGTAACAACCTTCTCCCCAGGTTCCCAGGTACAGAGACAGGTGAGAAGGATCACATACACCGGGTAACAACCTTCTCCCCAGGTTCCCAGGTACAGAGGCAGGTGAGAAGGATCACATACACCGGGTAACAACCTTCTGCCCAGGTTCTCAGGTACAGAGGCAGGTGAGAAGGATCACATACACCGGGTAACAACCTTCTCCCCAGGTTCTCAGGTACAGAGGCAGGTGAGAAGGATCACATACACCGGGTAACAACCTTCTCCCCAGGTTCCCAGGTACAGAGGCAGGTGAGAAGGATCACATACACCGGGTAACAACCTTCTCCCCAGGTTCCCAGGTACAGAGGCAGGGGAGAAGGATCACATACACCGGGTAACAACCTTCTCCCCAGGTTCCCAGGTACAGAGGCAGGTGAGAAGGATCACATACACCGGGTAACAACCTTCTCCCCAGGTTCCCAGGTACAGAGACAGGTGAGAAGGATCACATACACCGGGTAACAACCTTCTCCCCAGGTTCCCAGGTACAGAGGCAGGTGAGAAGGATCACATACACCGGGTAACAACCTTCTCCCCAGGTTCCCAGGTACAGAGGCAGGTGAGAAGGATCACATACACCGGGTAACAACCTCTCCAGGTTCCCAGGTACAGAGGCAGGTGAGAAGGATCACATACACCGGGTAACAACCTTCTCCCCAGGTTCCCAGGTAGAGGGAGGCAGGTGAGAAGGATCACATACACCGGGTAACAACCTTCTCCCCAGGATCCCAGGTACAGAGGCAGGTGAGAAGGATCACATACACCGGGTAACAACCTCCCCAGGTTCCCAGGTACAGAGGCAGGGGAGAAGGATCACATACACCGGGTAACAACCTTCTCCCCAGGTTCTCAGGTACAGAGGCAGGTGAGAAGGATCACATACACCGGGTAACAACCTTCTCCCCAGGTTCTCAGGTACAGAGGCAGGTGAGAAGGATCACATACACCGGGTAACAACCTTCTCCCCAGGTTCCCAGGTACAGAGGCAGGTGAGAAGGATCACATACACCGGGTAACAACCTTCTCCCCAGGTTCCCAGGTACAGAGGCAGGGGAGAAGGATCACATACACCGGGTAACAACCTTCTCCCCAGGTTCCCAGGTACAGAGGCAGGTGAGAAGGATCACATACACCGGGTAACAACCTTCTCCCCAGGTTCCCAGGTACAGAGACAGGTGAGAAGGATCACATACACCGGGTAACAACCTTCTCCCCAGGTTCCCAGGTACAGAGGCAGGTGAGAAGGATCACATACACCAGGTAACAACCTCTCCAGGTTTCCAGGTACAGAGGCAGGTGAGAAGGATCACATACACCAGGTAACAACCTCTCCAGGTTTCCAGGTAAAGAGGCAGGTGAGAAGGATCACATACACCGGGTAACAACCTTCTCCCCAGGTTCTCAGGTACAGAGGCAGGTGAGAAGGATCACAAACACCGGGTAACAACCTTCTCCCCAGGTTCCCAGGTACAGAGGCAGGTGAGAAGGATCACATACACCGGGTAACAACCTCTCCAGGTTCCCAGGTACAGAGGCAGGTGAGAAGGATCACATACACCGGGTAACAACCTTCTCCCCAGGTTCTCAGGTACAGAGGCAGGTGAAAAGGATCACATACACCGGGTAACAACCTCCCCAGGTTCCCAGGTACAGAGGCAGGTGAGAAGGATCACATACACCGGGTAACAACCTTCTCCCCAGGTTCTCAGGTACAGAGGCAGGTGAGAAGGATCACATACACCGGGTAACAACCTTCTCCCCAGGTTCCCAGGTACAGAGGCAGGTGAGAAGGATCACATACACCGGGTAACAACCTTCTCCCCAGGTTCTCAGGTACAGAGGCAGGTGAGAAGGATCACATACACCGGGTAACAACCTTCTCCCCGGGTTCCCAGGTACAGAGGCAGGTGAGAAGGATCACATACACCGGGTAACAACCTCCCCAGGTTCTCAGGTACAGAGGCAGGTGAGAAGGATCACATACACCGGGTAACAACCTCTCCAGGTTCCCAGGTACAGAGGCAGGTGAGAAGGATCACATACACCGGGTAACAACCTTCTCCCCAGGTTCCCAGGTACAGAGGCAGGTGAGAAGGATCACATACACCGGGTAACAACCTCTCCAGGTTCCCAGGTACAGAGGCAGGTGAGAAGGATCACATACACCGGGTAACAACCTCCCCAGGTTCCCAGGTACAGAGGCAGGGGAGAAGGATCACATACACCGGGTAACAACCTTCTCCCCAGGTTCTCAGGTACAGAGGCAGGTGAGAAGGATCACATACACTGGGTAACAACCTTCTCCCCAGGTTCTCAGGTACAGAGGCTGGTGAGAAGGATCACATACACCGGGTAACAACTTTCCCCCCAGGTTCCCAGGTACAGAGGCAGGTGAGAAGGATCACATACACCGGGTAACAACCTTCTCCCCAGGTTCCCAGGTACAGAGGCAGGGGAGAAGGTTCACATACACCAGGTAACAACCTCTCCAGGTTTCCAGGTAAAGAGGCAGGTGAGAAGGATCACATACACCGGGTAACAACCTTCTCCCCAGGTTCTCAGGTACAGAGGCAGGTGAAAAGGATCACATACACCGGGTAACAACCTCCCCAGGTTCCCAGGTACAGAGGCAGGTGAGAAGGATCACATACACCGGGTAACAACCTTCTCCCCAGGTTCTCAGGTACAGAGGCAGGTGAGAAGGATCACATACACCGGGTAACAACCTTCTCCCCAGGTTCCCAGGTACAGAGGCAGGTGAGAAGGATCACATACACCGGGTAACAACCTCTCCAGGTTCCCAGGTACAGAGGCAGGTGAGAAGGATCACATACACCGGGTAACAACCTTCTCCCCAGGTTCTCAGGTACAGAGGCAGGTGAAAAGGATCACATACACCGGGTAACAACCTCCCCAGGTTCCCAGGTACAGAGGCAGGTGAGAAGGATCACATACACCGGGTAACAACCTTCTCCCCAGGTTCTCAGGTACAGAGGCAGGTGAGAAGGATCACATACACCGGGTAACAACCTTCTCCCCAGGTTCCCAGGTACAGAGGCAGGGGAGAAGGATCACATACACCGGGTAACAACCTTCTCCCCAGGTTCTCAGGTACAGAGGCAGGTGAAAAGGATCACATACACCGGGTAACAACCTCCCCAGGTTCCCAGGTACAGAGGCAGGTGAGAAGGATCACATACACCGGGTAACAACCTTCTCCCCAGGTTCTCAGGTACAGAGGCAGGTGAGAAGGATCACATACACCGGGTAACAACCTTCTCCCCAGGTTCCCAGGTACAGAGGCAGGGGAGAAGGATCACATACACCGGGTAACAACCTTCTCCCCAGGTTCTCAGGTACAGAGGCAGGTGAGAAGGATCACATACACCGGGTAACAACCTTCTCCCCAGGTTCTCAGGTACAGAGGCAGGTGAGAAGGATCACATACACCGGGTAACAACTTTCCCCCCAGGTTCCCAGGTACAGAGGCAGGTGAGAAGGATCACATACACCGGGTAACAACCTTCTCCCCAGGTTCTCAGGTACAGAGGCAGGTGAGAAGGATCACATACACCGGGTAACAACCTTCTCCCCAGGTTCCCAGGTACAGAGGCAGGTGAGAAGGATCACATACACCGGGTAACAACTTTCTCCCCAGGTTCCCAGGTAGAGGCAGGTGAGAAGGATCACATACACCGGGTAACAACCTCCCCAGGATCCCAGGTACAGAGGCAGGAGAGAAGGATCACATACACCGGGTAACAACCTCCCCAGGTTCTCAGGTACAGAGGCAGGTGAGAAGGATCACATACACCGGGTAACAACCTCCCCAGGTTCCCAGGTACAGAGGCAGGGGAGAAGGATCACATACACCGGGTAACAACCTTCTCCCCAGGTTCTCAGGTACAGAGGCAGGTGAGAAGGATCACATACACCGGGTAACAACCTTCTCCCCAGGTTCTCAGGTACAGAGGCAGGTGAGAAGGATCACATACACCGGGTAACAACTTTCCCCCCAGGTTCCCAGGTACAGAGGCAGGTGAGAAGGATCACATACACCGGGTAACAACCTTCTCCCCAGGTTCCCAGGTACAGAGGCAGGGGAGAAGGATCACATACACCGGGTAACAACCTTCTCCCCAGGTTCCCAGGTACAGAGGCAGGTGAGAAGGATCACATACACCGGGTAACAACCTTCTCCCCAGGTTCCCAGGTACAGAGACAGGTGAGAAGGATCACATACACCGGGTAACAACCTTCTCCCCAGGTTCCCAGGTACAGAGGCAGGTGAGAAGGATCACATACACCAGGTAACAACCTCTCCAGGTTTCCAGGTACAGAGGCAGGTGAGAAGGATCACATACACCGGGTAACAACCTTCTCCCCAGGTTCCCAGGTACAGAGGCAGGTGAGAAGGATCACATACACCGGGTAACAACCTTCTCCCCAGCTTCTCAGGTACAGAGGCAGATGAGAAGGATCACATACACCGGGTAACAACCTCCCCAGGTTCTCAGGTACAGAGGCAGGTGAGAAGGATCACATACACCGGGTAACAACCTCCCCAGGTTCTCAGGTACAGAGGCAGGTGAGAAGGATCACATACACCGGGTAACAACCTTCTCCCCAGGTTCCCAGATACAGAGGCAGGTGAGAAGGATCACATACACCGGGTAACAACCTTCTCCCCAGGTTCCCAGGTACAGAGGCAGGTGAGAAGGATCACATACACCGGGTAACAACCTTCTCCCCAGCTTCTCAGGTACAGAGGCAGATGAGAAGGATCACATACACTGGGTAACAACCTTCTCCCCAGGTTCCCAGGTACAGAGGCAGGTGAGAAGGATCACATACACCGGATAACAATCTTCTCCCCAGGTTCTCAGGTACAGAGGCAGGTGAGAAGGATCACATACACCGGGTAACAACCTCTCCAGGTTCCCAGGTACAGAGGCAGGTGAGAAGGATCACATACACCGGGTAACAACCTTCTCCCCAGGTTCCCAGGTACAGAGGCAGGTGAGAAGGATCACATACACCGGGTAACAACCTCTCCAGGTTCCCAGGTACAGAGGCAGGTGAGAAGGATCACATACACCGGGTAACAACCTTCTCCCCAGGTTCTCAGGTACAGAGGCAGGTGAAAAGGATCACATACACCGGGTAACAACCTCCCCAGGTTCCCAGGTACAGAGGCAGGTGAGAAGGATCACATACACCGGGTAACAACCTTCTCCCCAGGTTCTCAGGTACAGAGGCAGGTGAGAAGGATCACATACACCGGGTAACAACCTTCTCCCCAGGTTCCCAGGTACAGAGGCAGGTGAGAAGGATCACATACACCGGGTAACAACCTTCTCCCCAGGTTCTCAGGTACAGAGGCAGGTGAGAAGGATCACATACACCGGGTAACAACCTTCTCCCCAGGTTCCCAGGTACAGAGGCAGGTGAGAAGGATCACATACACCGGGTAACAACCTCCCCAGGTTCTCAGGTACAGAGGCAGGTGAGAAGGATCACATACACCGGGTAACAACCTCTCCAGGTTCCCAGGTACAGAGGCAGGTGAGAAGGATCACATACACCGGGTAACAACCTTCTCCCCAGATTCCCAGGTACAGAGGCAGGTGAGAAGGATCACATACACCGGGTAACAACCTCTCCAGGTTCCCAGGTACAGAGGCAGGTGAGAAGGATCACATACACCGGGTAACAACCTTCTCCCCAGGTTCCCAGGTAGAGGCAGGTGAGAAGGATCACATACACCGGGTAACAACCTCCCCAGGATCCCAGGTACAGAGGCAGGTGAGAAGGATCACATACACCGGGTAACAACCTCCCCAGGTTCTCAGGTACAGAGGCAGGTGAGAAGGATCACATACACCGGGTAACAACCTCCCCAGGTTCCCAGGTACAGAGGCAGGGGAGAAGGATCACATACACCGGGTAACAACCTTCTCCCCAGGTTCTCAGGTACAGAGGCAGGTGAGAAGGATCACATACACCGGGTTACAACCTTCTCCCCAGGTTCTCAGGTACAGAGGCAGGTGAGAAGGATCACATACACCGGGTAACAACTTTCCCCCCAGGTTCCCAGGTACAGAGGCAGGTGAGAAGGATCACATACACCGGGTAACAACCTTCTCCCCAGGTTCCCAGGTACAGAGGCAGGGGAGAAGGATCACATACACCGGGTAACAACCTCTCCAGGTTCCCAGGTACAGAGGCAGGTGAGAAGGATCACATACACCGGGTAACAACTTTCCCCCCAGGTTCCCAGGTACAGAGGCAGTTGAGAAGGATCACATACACCGGGTAACAACCTTCTCCCCAGGTTCCCAGGTACAGAGGCAGGGGAGAAGGATCACATACACCGGGTAACAACCTTCTCCCCAGGTTCCCAGGTACAGAGGCAGGTGAGAAGGATCACATACACCGGGTAACAACCTTCTCCCCAGGTTCTCAGGTACAGAGGCAGGTGAGAAGGATCACAAACACCGGGTAACAACCTTCTCCCCAGGTTCCCAGGTACAGAGGCAGGTGAGAAGGATCACATACACCGGGTAACAACCTCTCCAGGTTCCCAGGTACAGAGGCAGGTGAGAAGGATCACATACACCGGGTAACAACCTTCTCCCCAGGTTCTCAGGTACAGAGGCAGGTGAAAAGGATCACATACACCGGGTAACAACCTCCCCAGGTTCCCAGGTACAGAGGCAGGTGAGAAGGATCACATACACCGGGTAACAACCTTCTCCCCAGGTTCTCAGGTACAGAGGCAGGTGAGAAGGATCTCATACACCGGGTAACAACCTTCTCCCCAGGTTCCCAGGTACAGAGGCAGGTGAGAAGGATCACATACACCGGGTAACAACCTTCTCCCCAGGTTCCCAGGTAGAGGCAGGTGAGAAGGATCACATACACCGGGTAACAACCTCCCCAGGATCCCAGGTACAGAGGCAGGTGAGAAGGATCACATACACCGGGTAACAACCTCCCCAGGTTCTCAGGTACAGAGGCAGGTGAGAAGGATCACATACACCGGGTAACAACCACCCCAGGTTCCCAGGTACAGAGGCAGGGGAGAAGGATCACATACACCGGGTAACAACCTTCTCCCCAGGTTCTCAGGTACAGAGGCAGGTGAGAAGGATCACATACACCGGGTAACAACCTTCTCCCCAGGTTCTCAGGTACAGAGGCAGGTGAGAAGGATCACATACACCGGGTAACAACCTTCTCCCCAGGTTCCCAGGTACAGAGGCAGGGGAGAAGGATCACATACACCGGGTAACAACCTTCTCCCCAGGTTCCCAGGTACAGAGGCAGGTGAGAAGGATCACATACACCGGGTAACAACCTTCTCCCCAGGTTCCCAGGTACAGAGACAGGTGAGAAGGATCACATACACCGGGTAACAACCTTCTCCCCAGGTTCCCAGGTACAGAGGCAGGGGAGAAGGATCACATACACCGGGTAACAACCTTCTCCCCAGGTTCCCAGGTACAGAGGCAGGTGAGAAGGATCACATACACCAGGTAACAACCTCTCCAGGTTTCCAGGTACAGAGGCAGGTGAGAAGGATCACATACACCGGGTAACAACCTTCTCCCCAGGTTCCCAGGTACAGAGGCAGGTGAGAAGGTTCACATACACCAGGTAACAACCTCTCCAGGTTTCCAGGTAAAGAGGCAGGTGAGAAGGATCACATACACCGGGTAACAACCTTCTGCCCAGGTTCTCAGGTACAGAGGCAGGTGAGAAGGATCACATACACCGGGTAACAACCTTCTCCCCAGGTTCCCAGGTACAGAGGCAGGTGAGAAGGATCACATACACCGGGTAACAACCTTCTCTCCAGGTTCCCAGGTACAGAGGCAGGTGAGAAGGATCACATACACCGGGTAACAACCTTCTCGCCAGGTTCCCAGGTACAGAGGCTGGTGAGAAGGGTCACATACACCGGGTAACAACCTCCCCAGGTTCTCAGGTACAGAGGCAGGTGAGAAGGATCACATACACTGGGTAACAACCTTCTCCCCAGGTTCCCAGGTACAGAGGCAGGTGAGAAGGATCACATACACCGGGTAACAACCTTCTCCCCAGGTTCCCAGGTACAGAGGCAGGTGAGAAGGATCACATACACCGGGTAACAACCTTCTCCCCAGCTTCTCAGGTACAGAGGCAGATGAGAAGGATCACATACACCGGGTAACAACCTCCCCAGGTTCTCAGGTACAGAGGCAGGTGAGAAGGATCACATACACCGGGTAACAACCTCCCCAGGTTCTCAGGTACAGAGGCAGGTGAGAAGGATCACATACACCGGGTAACAACCTTCTCCCCAGGTTCCCAGATACAGAGGCAGGTGAGAAGGATCACATACACCGGGTAACAACCTTCTCCCCAGGTTCCCAGGTACAGAGGCAGGTGAGAAGGATCACATACACCGGGTAACAACCTTCTCCCCAGCTTCTCAGGTACAGAGGCAGATGAGAAGGATCACATACACCGGGTAACAACCTTCTCCCCAGGTTCCCAGGTACAGAAGCCGGTGAGAAGGATCACATACACCGGATAACAATCTTCTCCCCAGGTTCTCAGGTACAGAGGCAGGTGAGAAGGATCACATACACCGGGTAACAACCTCTCCAGGTTCCCAGGTACAGAGGCAGGTGAGAAGGATCACATACACCGGGTAACAACCTTCTCCCCAGGTTCTCAGGTACAGAGGCAGGTGAAAAGGATCACATACACCGGGTAACAACCTCCCCAGGTTCCCAGGTACAGAGGCAGGTGAGAAGGATCACATACACCGGGTAACAACCTTCTCCCCAGGTTCTCAGGTACAGAGGCAGGTGAGAAGGATCACATACACCGGGTAACAACCTTCTCCCCAGGTTCCCAGGTACAGAGGCAGGTGAGAAGGATCACATACACCGGGTAACAACCTTCTCCCCAGGTTCTCAGGTACAGAGGCAGGTGAGAAGGATCACATACACCGGGTAACAACCTTCTCCCCAGGTTCCCAGGTACAGAGGCAGGTGAGAAGGATCACATACACCGGGTAACAACCTCCCCAGGTTCTCAGGTACAGAGGCAGGTGAGAAGGATCACATACACCGGGTAACAACCTCTCCAGGTTCCCAGGTACAGAGGCAGGTGAGAAGGATCACATAAACCGGGTAACAACCTTCTCCCCAGGTTCCCAGGTACAGAGGCAGGTGAGAAGGATCACATACACCGGGTAACAACCTCTCCAGGTTCCCAGGTACAGAGGCAGGTGAGAAGGATCACATACACCGGGTAACAACCTTCTCCCCAGGTTCCCAGGTAGAGGCAGGTGAGAAGGATCACATACACCGGGTAACAACCTCCCCAGGATCCCAGGTACAGAGGCAGGTGAGAAGGATCACATACACCGGGTAACAACCTTCTCGCCAGGTTCCCAGGTACAGAGGCTGGTGAGAAGGGTCACATACACCGGGTAACAACCTCCCCAGGTTCTCAGGTACAGAGGCAGGTGAGAAGGATCACATACACTGGGTAACAACCTTCTCCCCAGGTTCCCAGGTACAGAGGCAGGTGAGAAGGATCACATACACCGGGTAACAACCTTCTCCCCAGGTTCCCAGGTACAGAGGCAGGTGAGAAGGATCACATACACCGGGTAACAACCTTCTCCCCAGCTTCTCAGGTACAGAGGCAGATGAGAAGGATCACATACACCGGGTAACAACCTCCCCAGGTTCTCAGGTACAGAGGCAGGTGAGAAGGATCACATACACCGGGTAACAACCTCCCCAGGTTCTCAGGTACAGAGGCAGGTGAGAAGGATCACATACACCGGGTAACAACCTTCTCCCCAGGTTCCCAGATACAGAGGCAGGTGAGAAGGATCACATACACCGGGTAACAACCTTCTCCCCAGGTTCCCAGGTACAGAGGCAGGTGAGAAGGATCACATACACCGGGTAACAACCTTCTCCCCAGCTTCTCAGGTACAGAGGCAGATGAGAAGGATCACATACACCGGGTAACAACCTTCTCCCCAGGTTCCCAGGTACAGAGGCCGGTGAGAAGGATCACATACACCGGATAACAATCTTCTCCCCAGGTTCTCAGGTACAGAGGCAGGTGAGAAGGATCACATACACCGGGTAACAACCTCTCCAGGTTCCCAGGTACAGAGGCAGGTGAGAAGGATCACATACACCGGGTAACAACCTTCTCCCCAGGTTCCCAGGTACAGAGGCAGGTGAGAAGGATCACATACACCGGGTAACAACCTCTCCAGGTTCCCAGGTACAGAGGCAGGTGAGAAGGATCACATACACCGGGTAACAACCTTCTCCCCAGGTTCTCAGGTACAGAGACAGGTGAAAAGGATCACATACACCGGGTAACAACCTCCCCAGGTTCCCAGGTACAGAGGCAGGTGAGAAGGATCACATACACCGGGTAACAACCTTCTCCCCAGGTTCTCAGGTACAGAGGCAGGTGAGAAGGATCACATACACCGGGTAACAACCTTCTCCCCAGGTTCCCAGGTACAGAGGCAGGTGAGAAGGATCACATACACCGGGTAACAACCTTCTCCCCAGGTTCTCAGGTACAGAGGCAGGTGAGAAGGATCACATACACCGGGTAACAACCTTCTCCCCAGGTTCCCAGGTACAGAGGCAGGTGAGAAGGATCACATACACCGGGTAACAACCTCCCCAGGTTCTCAGGTACAGAGGCAGGTGAGAAGGATCACATACACCGGGTAACAACCTCTCCAGGTTCCCAGGTACAGAGGCAGGTGAGAAGGATCACATAAACCGGGTAACAACCTTCTCCCCAGGTTCCCAGGTACAGAGGCAGGTGAGAAGGATCACATACACCGGGTAACAACCTCTCCAGGTTCCCAGGTACAGAGGCAGGTGAGAAGGATCACATACACCGGGTAACAACCTTCTCCCCAGGTTCCCAGGTAGAGGCAGGTGAGAAGGATCACATACACCGGGTAACAACCTCCCCAGGATCCCAGGTACAGAGGCAGGTGAGAAGGATCACATACACCGGGTAACAACCTCCCCAGGTTCTCAGGTACAGAGGCAGGTGAGAAGGATCACATACACCGGGTAACAACCTCCCCAGGTTCCCAGGTACAGAGGCAGGGGAGAAGGATCACATACACCGGGTAACAACCTTCTCCCCAGGTTCCCAGGTACAGAGGCAGGTGAGAAGGATCACATACACCGGGTAACAACCTTCTCCCCAGGTTCCCAGGTACAGAGACAGGTGAGAAGGATCACATACACCGGGTAACAACCTTCTCCCCAGGTTCCCAGGTACAGAGGCAGGTGAGAAGGATCACATACACCAGGTAACAACCTCTCCAGGTTTCCAGGTACAGAGGCAGGTGAGAAGGATCACATACACCGGGTAACAACCTTCTCCCCAGGTTCCCAGGTACAGAGGCAGGTGAGAAGGTTCACATACACCAGGTAACAACCTCTCCAGGTTTCCAGGTAAAGAGGCAGGTGAGAAGGATCACATACACCGGGTAACAACCTTCTCCCCAGGTTCTCAGGTACAGAGGCAGGTGAGAAGGATCACATACACAGGGTAACAACCTTCTCCCCAGGTTCCCAGGTACAGAGGCAGGTGAGAAGGATCACATACACCGGGTAACAACCTCTCCAGGTTCCCAGGTACAGAGGCAGGTGAGAAGGATCACATACACCGGGTAACAACCTTCTCCCCAGGTTCCCAGGCACAGAGGCAGGTGAGAAGGATCACATACACCGGGTAACAACCTTCTCCCCTGGTTCCCAGGTACAGAGGCAGGTGAGAAGGATCACATACACCGGGTAACAACCTTCTCTCCAGGTTCCCAGGTACAGAGGCAGGTGAGAAGGATCACATACACCGGGTAACAACCTTCTCGCCAGGTTCCCAGGTACAGAGGCTGGTGAGAAGGGTCACATACACCGGGTAACAACCTCCCCAGGTTCTCAGGTACAGAGGCAGGTGAGAAGGATCACATACACTGGGTAACAACCTTCTCCCCAGGTTCCCAGGTACAGAGGCAGGTGAGAAGGATCACATACACCGGGTAACAACCTTCTCCCCAGGTTCCCAGGTACAGAGGCAGGTGAGAAGGATCACATACACCGGGTAACAACCTTCTCCCCAGCTTCTCAGGTACAGAGGCAGATGAGAAGGATCACATACACCGGGTAACAACCTCCCCAGGTTCTCACGTACAGAGGCAGGTGAGAAGGATCACATACACCGGGTAACAACCTCCCCAGGTTCTCAGGTACAGAGGCAGGTGAGAAGGATCACATACACCGGGTAACAACCTTCTCCCCAGGTTCCCAGGTACAGAGGCAGGTGAGAAGGATCACATACACCGGGTAACAACCTTCTCCCCAGGTTCCCAGGTACAGAGGCAGGTGAGAAGGATCACATACACCGGGTAACAACCTTCTCCCCAGCTTCTCAGGTACAGAGGCAGATGAGAAGGATCACATACACCGGGTAACAACCTTCTCCCCAGGTTCCCAGGTACAGAGGCAGGTGAGAAGGATCACATACACCGGATAACAATCTTCTGCCCAGGTTCTCAGGTACCGAGGCAGGTGAGAAGGATCACATACACCGGGTAACAACCTCTCCAGGTTCCCAGGTACAGAGGCAGGTGAGAAGGATCACATACACCGGGTAACAACCTTCTCCCCAGGTTCTCAGGTACAGAGGCAGGTGAAAAGGATCACATACACCGGGTAACAACCTCCCCAGGTTCCCAGGTACAGAGGCAGGTGAGAAGGATCACATACACCGGGTAACAACCTTCTCCCCAGGTTCTCAGGTACAGAGGCAGGTGAGAAGGATCACATACACCGGGTAACAACCTTCTCCCCAGGTTCCCAGGTACAGAGGCAGGTGAGAAGGATCACATACACCGGGTAACAACCTCCCCAGGTTCTCAGGTACAGAGGCAGGTGAGAAAGATCACATACACCGGGTAACAACCTCTCCAGGTTCCCAGGTACAGAGGCAGGTGAGAAGGATCACATACACCGGGTAACAACCTTCTCCCCAGGTTCCCAGGTACAGAGGCAGGTGAGAAGGATCACATACACAGGGTAACAACATCTCCAGGTTCCCAGGTACAGAGGCAGGTGAGAAGGATCACATACACCGGGTAACAACCTTCTCCCCAGCTTCTCAGGTACAGAGGCAGATGAGAAGGATCACATACACCGGGTAACAACCTCCCCAGGTTCTCAGGTACAGAGGCAGGTGAGAAGGATCACATACACCGGGTAACAACCTTCTCCCCAGGTTCCCAGGTACAGAGGCAGATGAGAAGGATCACATACACCGGGTAACAACCTTCTCCCCAGGTTCCCAGGTACAGAGGCAGGTGAGAAGGATCACATACACCGGATAACAATCTTCTCCCCAGGTTCTCAGGTACAGAGGCAGGTGAGAAGGATCACATACACCGGGTAACAACCTCTCCAGGTTCCCAGGTACAGAGGCAGGTGAGAAGGATCACATACACCGGGTAACAACCTTCTCCCCAGGTTCTCAGGTACAGAGGCAGGTGAGAAGGATCACATACACCGGGTAACAACCTTCTCCCCAGGTTCCCAGGTACAGAGGCAGGTGAGAAGGATCACATACACCGGGTAACAACCTTCTCCCCAGGTTCCCAGGTAGAGGCAGGTGAGAAGGATCACATACACCGGGTAACAACCTCCCCAGGATCCCAGGTACAGAGGCAGGTGAGAAGGATCACATACACCGGGTAACAACCTCCCCAGGTTCTCAGGTACAGAGGCAGGTGAGAAGGATCACATACACCGGGTAACAACCTCCCCAGGTTCCCAGGTACAGAGGCAGGGGAGAAGGATCACATACACCGGGTAACAACCTTCTCCCCAGGTTCTCAGGTACAGAGGCAGGTGAGAAGGATCACATACACCGGGTAACAACCTTCTCCCCAGGTTCTCAGGTACAGAGGCAGGTGAGAAGGATCACATACACCGGGTAACAACTTTCCCCCCAGGTTCCCAGGTACAGAGGCAGTTGAGAAGGATCACATACACCGGGTAACAACCTTCTCCCCAGGTTCCCAGGTACAGAGGCAGGGGAGAAGGATCACATACACCAGGTAACAACCTTCTCCCCAGGTTCCCAGGTACAGAGGCAGGTGAGAAGGATCACATACACCGGGTAACAACCTTCTCCCCAGGTTCCCAGGTACAGAGACAGGTGAGAAGGATCACATACACCGGGTAACAACCTTCTCCCCAGGTTCCCAGGTACAGAGGCAGGTGAGAAGGATCACATACACCAGGTAACAACCTCTCCAGGTTTCCAGGTACAGAGGCAGGTGAGAAGGATCACATACACCGGGTAACAACCTTCTCCCCAGGTTCCCAGGTACAGAGGCAGGTGAGAAGGATCACATACACCGGGTAACAACCTTCTCCCCAGGTTCCCAGGTACAGAGGCAGGTGAGAAGGATCACATACACCGGGTAACAACCTTCTCTCCAGGTTCCCAGGTACAGAGGCAGGTGAGAAGGATCACATACACCAGGTAACAACCTCTCCAGGTTTCCAGGTACAGAGGCAGGTGAGAAGGATCACATACACCGGGTAACAACCTTCTCCCCAGGTTCCCAGGTACAGAGGCAGGTGAGAAGGATCACATACACCGGGTAACAACCTTCTCCCCAGGTTCCCAGGTACAGAGGCAGGTGAGAAGGATCACATACACCGGGTAACAACCTTCTCTCCAGGTTCCCAGGTACAGAGGCAGGTGAGAAGGATCACATACACCGGGTAACAACCTTCTCGCCAGGTTCCCAGGTACAGAGGCTGGTGAGAAGGGTCACATACACCGGGTAACAACCTCCCCAGGTTCTCAGGTACAGAGGCAGGTGAGAAGGATCACATACACTGGGTAACAACCTTCTCCCCAGGTTCCCAGGT
This sequence comes from Pseudophryne corroboree, assembly GCF_028390025.1. NCBI lineage: Eukaryota > Metazoa > Chordata > Amphibia > Anura > Myobatrachidae > Pseudophryne > Pseudophryne corroboree. Next base: position 192,347 of record NW_026970201.1, on the reverse strand, counting down.
ACAGAGGCAGGTGAGAAGGATCACATACACCGGGTAACAACCTTCTCCCCAGGTTCCCAGGTACAGAGGCAGGTGAGAAGGATCACATACACCGGGTAACAACCTTCTCCCCAGGTTCCCAGATACTGAGGCAGGTGAGAAGGATCACATACACCGGGTAACAACCTTCTCCCCAGGTTCCCAGGTACAGAGGCAGGTGAGAAGGATCACATACACCGGGTAACAACCTTCTCCCCAGCTTCTCAGGTACAGAGGCAGATGAGAAGGATCACATACACCGGGTAACAACCTTCTCCCCAGGTTCCCAGGTACAGAGGCAGGTGAGAAGGATCACATACACCGGATAACAATCTTCTCCCCAGGTTCTCAGGTACAGAGGCAGGTGAGAAGGATCACATACACCGGGTAACAACCTCTCCAGGTTCCCAGGTACAGAGGCAGGTGAGAAGGATCACATACACCGGGTAACAACCTTCTCCCCAGGTTCCCAGGTACAGAGGCAGGTGAGAAGGATCACATACACCGGGTAACAACCTCTCCAGGTTCCCAGGTACAGAGGCAGGTGAGAAGGATCACATACACCGGGTAACAACCTTCTCCCCAGGTTCTCAGGTACAGAGGCAGGTGAAAAGGATCACATACACCGGGTAACAACCTCCCCAGGTTCCCAGGTACAGAGGCAGGTGAGAAGGATCACATACACCGGGTAACAACCTTCTCCCCAGGTTCTCAGGTACAGAGGCAGGTGAGAAGGATCACATACACCGGGTAACAACCTTCTCCCCAGGTTCCCAGGTACAGAGGCAGGTGAGAAGGATCACATACACCGGGTAACAACCTTCTCCCCAGGTTCTCAGGTACAGAGGCAGGTGAGAAGGATCACATACACCGGGTAACAACCTTCTCCCCAGGTTCCCAGGTACAGAGGCAGGTGAGAAGGATCACATACACCGGGTAACAACCTCCCCAGGTTCTCAGGTACAGAGGCAGGTGAGAAGGATCACATACACCGGGTAACAACCTCTCCAGGTTCCCAGGTACAGAGGCAGGTGAGAAGGATCACATACACCGGGTAACAACCTTCTCCCCAGGTTCCCAGGTACAGAGGCAGGTGAGAAGGATCACATACACCGGGTAACAACCTCTCCAGGTTCCCAGGTACAGAGGCAGGTGAGAAGGATCACATACACCGGGTAACAACCTTCTCCCCAGGTTCCCAGGTAGAGGCAGGTGAGAAGGATCACATACACCGGGTAACAACCTCCCCAGGATCCCAGGTACAGAGGCAGGTGAGAAGGATCACATACACCGGGTAACAACCTCCCCAGGTTCCCAGGTACAGAGGCAGGGGAGAAGGATCACTTACACCGGGTAACAACCTTCTCCCCAGGTTCTCAGGTACAGAGGCAGGTGAGAAGGATCACATACACCGGGTAACAACCATCTCCCCAGGTTCTCAGGTACAGAGGCAGGTGAGAAGGATCACATACACCGGGTAACAACTTTCCCCCCAGGTTCCCAGGTACAGAGGCAGGTGAGAAGGATCACATACACCGGGTAACAACCTTCTCCCCAGGTTCCCAGGTACAGAGGCAGGGGAGAAGGATCACATACACCGGGTAACAACCTTCTCCCCAGGTTCCCAGGTACAGAGGCAGGTGAGAAGGATCACATACACCGGGTAACAACCTTCTCCCCAGGTTCCCAGGTACAGAGACAGGTGAGAAGGATCACATACACCGGGTAACAACCTTCTTCCCAGGTTCCCAGGTACAGAGGCAGGTGAGAAGGATCACATACACCAGGTAACAACCTCTCCAGGTTTCCAGGTACAGAGGCAGGTGAGAAGGATCACATACACCGGGTAACAACCTTCTCCCCAGGTTCCCAGGTACAGAGGCAGGTGAGAAGGTTCACATACACCAGGTAACAACCTCTCCAGGTTTCCAGGTAAAGAGGCAGGTAAGAAGGATCACATACACCGGGTAACAACCTTCTCCCCAGGTTCTCAGGTACAGAGGCAGGTGAGAAGGATCACATACACCGGGTAACAACCTTCTCCCCAGGTTCCCAGGTACAGAGGCAGGTGAGAAGGATCACATACACCGGGTAACAACCTCTCCAGGTTCCCAGGTACAGAGGCAGGTGAGAAGGATCACATACACCGGGTAACAACCTTCTCCCCAGGTTCCCAGGCACAGAGGCAGGTGAGAAGGATCACATACACCGGGTAACAACCTTCTCCCCAGGTTCCCAGGTACAGAGGCAGGTGAGAAGGATCACATACACCGGGTAACAACCTTCTCTCCAGGTTCCCAGGTACAGAGGCAGGTGAGAAGGATCACATACACCGGGTAACAACCTTCTCGCCAGGTTCCCAGGTACAGAGGCTGGTGAGAAGGGTCACATACACCGGGTAACAACCTCCCCAGGTTCCCAGGTACAGAGGCAGGTGAGAAGGATCACATACACCGGGTAACAACCTTCTCCCCAGGTTCCCAGGTACAGAGACAGGTGAGAAGGATCACATACACCGGGTAACAACCTTCTCCCCAGGTTCCCAGGTACAGAGGCAGGTGAGAAGGATCACATACACCAGGTAACAACCTCTCCAGGTTTCCAGGTACAGAGGCAGGTGAGAAGGATCACATACACCGGGTAACAACCTTCTCCCCAGGTTCCCAGGTACAGAGGCAGGTGAGAAGGTTCACATACACCAGGTAACAACCTCTCCAGGTTTCCAGGTAAAGAGGCAGGTGAGAAGGATCACATACACCGGGTAACAACCTTCTCCCCAGGTTCTCAGGTACAGAGGCAGGTGAGAAGGATCACATACACAGGGTAACAACCTTCTCCCCAGGTTCCCAGGTACAGAGGCAGGTGAGAAGGATCACATACACCGGGTAACAACCTCTCCAGGTTCCCAGGTACAGAGGCAGGTGAGAAGGATCACATACACCGGGTAACAACCTTCTCCCCAGGTTCCCAGGCACAGAGGCAGGTGAGAAGGATCACATACACCGGGTAACAACCTTCTCCCCTGGTTCCCAGGTACAGAGGCAGGTGAGAAGGATCACATACACCGGGTAACAACCTTCTCTCCAGGTTCCCAGGTACAGAGGCAGGTGAGAAGGATCACATACACCGGGTAACAACCTTCTCGCCAGGTTCCCAGGTACAGAGGCTGGTGAGAAGGGTCACATACACCGGGTAACAACCTCCCCAGGTTCTCAGGTACAGAGGCAGGTGAGAAGGATCACATACACTGGGTAACAACCTTCTCCCCAGGTTCCCAGGTACAGAGGCAGGTGAGAAGGATCACATACACCGGGTAACAACCTTCTCCCCAGGTTCCCAGGTACAGAGGCAGGTGAGAAGGATCACATACACCGGGTAACAACCTTCTCCCCAGCTTCTCAGGTACAGAGGCAGATGAGAAGGATCACATACACCGGGTAACAACCTCCCCAGGTTCTCACGTACAGAGGCAGGTGAGAAGGATCACATACACCGGGTAACAACCTCCCCAGGTTCTCAGGTACAGAGGCAGGTGAGAAGGATCACATACACCGGGTAACAACCTTCTCCCCAGGTTCCCAGGTACAGAGGCAGGTGAGAAGGATCACATACACCGGGTAACAACCTTCTCCCCAGGTTCCCAGGTACAGAGGCAGGTGAGAAGGATCACATACACCGGGTAACAACCTTCTCCCCAGCTTCTCAGGTACAGAGGCAGATGAGAAGGATCACATACACCGGGTAACAACCTTCTCCCCAGGTTCCCAGGTACAGAGGCAGGTGAGAAGGATCACATACACCGGATAACAATCTTCTGCCCAGGTTCTCAGGTACCGAGGCAGGTGAGAAGGATCACATACACCGGGTAACAACCTCTCCAGGTTCCCAGGTACAGAGGCAGGTGAGAAGGATCACATACACCGGGTAACAACCTTCTCCCCAGGTTCTCAGGTACAGAGGCAGGTGAAAAGGATCACATACACCGGGTAACAACCTCCCCAGGTTCCCAGGTACAGAGGCAGGTGAGAAGGATCACATACACCGGGTAACAACCTTCTCCCCAGGTTCTCAGGTACAGAGGCAGGTGAGAAGGATCACATACACCGGGTAACAACCTTCTCCCCAGGTTCCCAGGTACAGAGGCAGGTGAGAAGGATCACATACACCGGGTAACAACCTCCCCAGGTTCTCAGGTACAGAGGCAGGTGAGAAAGATCACATACACCGGGTAACAACCTCTCCAGGTTCCCAGGTACAGAGGCAGGTGAGAAGGATCACATACACCGGGTAACAACCTTCTCCCCAGGTTCCCAGGTACAGAGGCAGGTGAGAAGGATCACATACACAGGGTAACAACATCTCCAGGTTCCCAGGTACAGAGGCAGGTGAGAAGGATCACATACACCGGGTAACAACCTTCTCCCCAGCTTCTCAGGTACAGAGGCAGATGAGAAGGATCACATACACCGGGTAACAACCTCCCCAGGTTCTCAGGTACAGAGGCAGGTGAGAAGGATCACATACACCGGGTAACAACCTTCTCCCCAGGTTCCCAGGTACAGAGGCAGATGAGAAGGATCACATACACCGGGTAACAACCTTCTCCCCAGGTTCCCAGGTACAGAGGCAGGTGAGAAGGATCACATACACCGGATAACAATCTTCTCCCCAGGTTCTCAGGTACAGAGGCAGGTGAGAAGGATCACATACACCGGGTAACAACCTCTCCAGGTTCCCAGGTACAGAGGCAGGTGAGAAGGATCACATACACCGGGTAACAACCTTCTCCCCAGGTTCTCAGGTACAGAGGCAGGTGAGAAGGATCACATACACCGGGTAACAACCTTCTCCCCAGGTTCCCAGGTACAGAGGCAGGTGAGAAGGATCACATACACCGGGTAACAACCTTCTCCCCAGGTTCCCAGGTAGAGGCAGGTGAGAAGGATCACATACACCGGGTAACAACCTCCCCAGGATCCCAGGTACAGAGGCAGGTGAGAAGGATCACATACACCGGGTAACAACCTCCCCAGGTTCTCAGGTACAGAGGCAGGTGAGAAGGATCACATACACCGGGTAACAACCTCCCCAGGTTCCCAGGTACAGAGGCAGGGGAGAAGGATCACATACACCGGGTAACAACCTTCTCCCCAGGTTCTCAGGTACAGAGGCAGGTGAGAAGGATCACATACACCGGGTAACAACCTTCTCCCCAGGTTCTCAGGTACAGAGGCAGGTGAGAAGGATCACATACACCGGGTAACAACTTTCCCCCCAGGTTCCCAGGTACAGAGGCAGTTGAGAAGGATCACATACACCGGGTAACAACCTTCTCCCCAGGTTCCCAGGTACAGAGGCAGGGGAGAAGGATCACATACACCGGGTAACAACCTTCTCCCCAGGTTCCCAGGTACAGAGGCAGGTGAGAAGGATCACATACACCAGGTAACAACCTTCTCCCCAGGTTCCCAGGTACAGAGACAGGTGAGAAGGATCACATACACCGGGTAACAACCTTCTCCCCAGGTTCCCAGGTACAGAGGCAGGTGAGAAGGATCACATACACCAGGTAACAACCTCTCCAGGTTTCCAGGTACAGAGGCAGGTGAGAAGGATCACATACACCGGGTAACAACCTTCTCCCCAGGTTCCCAGGTACAGAGGCAGGTGAGAAGGTTCACATACACCAGGTAACAACCTCTCCAGGTTTCCAGGTAAAGAGGCTGGTGAGAAGGATCACATACACCGGGTAACAACCTTCTCCCCAGGTTCTCAGGTACAGAGGCAGGTGAGAAGGATCACATACACCGGGTAACAACCTTCTCCCCAGGTTCCCAGGTACAGAGGCAGGTGAGAAGGATCACATACACCGGGTAACAACCTTCTCTCCAGGTTCCCAGGTACAGAGGCAGGTGAGAAGGATCACATACACCGGGTAACAACCTTCTCGCCAGGTTCCCAGGTACAGAGGCTGGTGAGAAGGGTCACATACACCGGGTAACAACCTCCCCAGGTTCTCAGGTACAGAGGCAGGTGAGAAGGATCACATACACTGGGTAACAACCTTCTCCCCAGGTTCCCAGGTACAGAGGCAGGTGAGAAGGATCACATACACCGGGTAACAACCTTCTCCCCAGGTTCCCAGGTACAGAGGCAGGTGAGAAGGATCACATACACCGGGTAACAACCTTCTCCCCAGGTTCCCAGATACTGAGGCAGGTGAGAAGGATCACATACACCGGGTAACAACCTTCTCCCCAGGTTCCCAGGTACAGAGGCAGGTGAGAAGGATCACATACACCGGGTAACAACCTTCTCCCCAGCTTCTCAGGTACAGAGGCAGATGAGAAGGATCACATACACCGGGTAACAACCTTCTCCCCAGGTTCCCAGGTACAGAGGCAGGTGAGAAGGATCACATACACCGGATAACAATCTTCTCCCCAGGTTCTCAGGTACAGAGGCAGGTGAGAAGGATCACATACACCGGGTAACAACCTCTCCAGGTTCCCAGGTACAGAGGCAGGTGAGAAGGATCACATACACCGGGTAACAACCTTCTCCCCAGGTTCCCAGGTACAGAGGCAGGTGAGAAGGATCACATACACCGGGTAACAACCTCTCCAGGTTCCCAGGTACAGAGGCAGGTGAGAAGTGTCGAAGTCAGAAAAATGTCTCAATGCACACTGCCATATTTGCACCGCACACTGGTCCGTGCTGCGCATGCGTATGCTCTCCCGTGGAAGCGCATACCCGCAATAGCGTGCACTCGCACGCGCAGTATGCGCATTTACGGTAGAGTTTATGTGATCGTAGCGTGCGACTCATTCGTTACAAAGGTTCACAATTAATGTCGTTTATAGATCATGTTCCCCTCAATAGTTTCTGTAAGTTTGGTTTAGATAGAATGTCCCTGAGCGGAGGAATCCCTCTTTGTATTGCACGAAGGGTCTAACAGGAGTCATACAGCAGTGTTTGATACCCATCGGAAGAGTATTTAATTAGCAATATTCCGGTGTTGGTTTGGAGCGTATTAATCGCTCGTGCGAATAGTTATGAACATAAGAAATTTATGTCCATTTCTATTATTTACCCATACTCAGGTATGCGGCGGGAAACCCAGTTTCCCACCCACCTGAGCCGTTTAAACTCAGCACAGCCCACCTGTATGAATCAACCTATGACCTTTGGTTACAGTACAGGGCCGAATTCCTGTGTCCAATAAACTGAAGGATTGTAGGACCAGGAGATTGCATTGTGTGTGGGGCATAAATAGGCAGGCCGACCACATCCAGCTCTCACTCTCTCATCAACGGTTATCTGCTGATAATCGGGAGCTGGATATCGAGGCGCAGGCGATCATACCCTTTGTGCGTAAGTTCTCTCCGTAATCATTGTCTTTCTGTGAGCCAATTCCTCTCTCTCCCTCTGTGTCTATTTCTCTCTCTCTATTTTCTCTTTTCTCTCGTAACTCCCCTAGACTATACTTTATAGTATTGTATTGTATTGTGTTAGGCCAGGATAGTATTGTAGTTTATCCCTTAGTTAGGTGTTTGGTTAGGAAGGCTTTGTTATATTGTAGTGTATCATTTGTACTGTGTTACTCTTTTACAAGTATACTAGATATAATACAGATAATAGGCTTTGGAACCCTAAAACAGTATCTGTGTATTTACTATAGTGTTAAGTGTTCACTTGAGCGTCGGTGACGCTCAAACAGCTTTGTAGGTAGTCAGGCTACACAAAGTTGCATTTACACCCTGTATTCACATTAAGGTATATAGCGCATTACATTGTTAAAAGGTTTAAATATAAAGGTATTGTGCTGTGAGCGTCTGCACCGCTGGTGACCTCCTCGTGGTCTCGAGCGTACGCTACGTTACAGCGAATCTTTCCCCTAGACATAACCAATAACGTGTCCTGTGATCGCTGGGCCGTGAGCGAACGTGACGCTTGAGCGTCTCGCCTACGGCTGAGCGATCGTTGCGCAAATAGCGTATCATTACGGTATTTCTTAAGTAAACAGCGTACAGTGTTCTTAGCTTCATAAGGGTTGTTTATACGACAAAGGAATTTAGCATTGTCAATTGCGGGCTCGCCCGGTCCTTTTCACATCTGCACTAGGTAGATCAGCAGACTTTATCCCCCAGCAAAAGGGTGGGAGGTTGTCTCACAGTTGCTGACGGGATAAGCGTCTGCTTCGCTTAGGTAAAGAGTGCTGAAGGAACCCGGTAACCGGAAGTAAGAACAAAACGCTTGTGTCTTTTAAAACTGTTTATTTTTCTTTTGTCTTGCGTACGCACGCATATACCTGCATTTCTTTCCACTTGTATATTTCATTTTTCGTATATCACTATTCCTGTTTGCCAATTTTTATAGTTGATAGAAAGTGCAAAAAGAGATTTGCTGTTATTTAATAGTAAAAGTAATAATTAAAGTATAGAACACGGTTTTGTCTTAGAGACGAGGCAGCCAGTGTGCAGTGTGGATTGCGGTGGATGATCAGGGATCATCTACATTGATAAATATTGTGTTACGGTGGATCCTCTGCATTGCGTACACGTGTCGCTAACAAAGACTAGCGTACGCAATCCGAAAGGCAGACGCACGCAGCGTACATTACGCAACGTAGCGTCTGGTTACGTCCACGTAGCTCAAGTTGTGATAAAGTGGATTTTAGCGCAAAGCGATAATTAGCGCAAAGGCGATAAGTAACGCACAGCGGTAGATAACGCGACGCGGTAAATAACGCAAATCAATTTTTGGAAAACCCGAAATTTAGTTTAACAGATCCTGCTCCTAATTAGTAACACACTTGGGCTGAAGACAAATTTCTGCGCAGAAATAGAGGTAGAAACAAAAGTGTACATGTGTTGAGTGAGTGTGTTTATACAATTTTAAAGGGGGAACCAAAAGGAAAGCCGAGTACTCGTCAAGGAACATACGTGTAAGTGACATATACGGTGGCTAGGGAGGCATCTCTGGTTAAATAAATATTTGAGCATTAGAGTATAGCGGACCATAAGGTGTAACAAGACCAGGAGGTCATAGTGTAACAAGACCAGGAGGTCATAAGGTAACAAGACCAGGAGGTCATAAGGTAAAAAGGTCCGCTATAAAAGTCCAGTGGCACAACGCCTGGGGTGTTGGTGCAGAACCCATATAGGCCATTAAGCTCTGGCTGAAGGAATTCGCAGCCGAAATTTTCGATTCCACTGGTCGCTCCGCACATAAGATTAGTTGCTTATGTGCTGAACGATTGTACCGCACGTAATTGTGTGCATTAGTAAACCTGACCGGTACTATTTGTGTACGAAGGTCATAAACGCTATTTGTACATTCTGACGTGATTTGTGTAATTTTTTATTTTTGGAAGGGAAGTTCGCTGGTCACTCAGGAACTATCCAACAACCTAAACTTTACTGGAAAGAGTAAGTGTCCTGCGGGTATCCCTCATATGTTCCAGTAAACTGAAGGTTCCATAGGGGCCCTGTATCGAGTACGCCAGCACCATATCGGTGTGATCAGGTCGTATTGGTCGAGGTGGGCGAGTGAGTGGGGTACTCGGTAAACCGCCACCGCCGGCCTACTGTGGAGTAATTTGGTTGTCTGTAAAGGCTTGCTGAAAACCTTGATACAGAAAATCCAAGGAGGACTAAGCAACACCTACAGACGATGGGGGCCAGTTGCTCAGGTAGGGGGCGATCAACCCTGGTTCAGGTTGATTCTGTGAACCGACCAGTTGGGTCGGCACGATATGTAATGTGTGAAAAATACGGTAGTCACACAGAGGTTTTATGTGATGAATGGGAGAGAATGACTGTACAAGACAGGGACAAGTTCCCAAGAATAGGTAGTTTCAGCCCGGAAGTGTTACAAAATTTAAGGAGGAGGATATGTCTCGTAAAACCAACAAAGAGACGAATTCAGCATTATGATTATTTACAGTTGTGGCACCAGGAAGGTGAGATACAGAGAGGTTTGGCTCTGGCGGCAGGATCTGGGGCAGTAAGGAAACTGATAGCCACAGCTCCTCCTCCACCATATATATCAGGAGAGAAGTTGATTACGGAGAAAGACGCACTGGGTTGTAAAACTAAAACTCTTAGTAACCATGTTAATGTTAATGATGTTAACCAAATAACCCATGCAAGTATTAACCCGTGCAAGTTGTACCCTGTTTTGAACCTTCCCCAGGAGTGTGATCAAGAAGACGATCCATCAACAATTTCAGCTCTCTCTCTCGCAGCCACCATTTCAGAGACTACAGTAGGCACATCAACAGCCACGAGATTAGTGAAGGCCCCTAGCGGAGGGATAGGTGAGGTCGTGTCATCAGGTAAGTACGGCACCATGCATTACACTGAAACACTTACACCCCAAGCTGTAGAATCTACACAGAGTGAAGTTATAAGAGTTAATCCAGTTAAGGTGATAGTAGTTCCCAATGGGAAAACAGATGCATCAGGAGTCACACCCATCAGGAACATCGCCATGTATTGCCCGTTCACTAGAATGGAATTAAGGACCATAGTGTCTGAATTCCCAGACCCCAGAAAGGATTTAGTGGCAAGCCAAAAATATATCAGGGATCTAGGAAACACTTTAGAGCCCAATAATAAGGATTGGCAGGTAGTGCTAAGAGCTTGCTTACCCCCCAGTGTCGACCCAGTTAAATTCTTGGCTGATTGTGGACTAGACAAAGAGGTACCACTTACAGATGTGTACGACCAGGATAATGTAAAAAGGATAAATTTGCAGCTAAAAGAATATTTCCCAGCCGTTGCTAAATGGAATAAACTATTCTCCATTAAACAAAAGGAGTCTGAAACGGCAGCAGAATATTTCCACCGGGCATTATCAGAAATGGCAAAATACACTGGTATAGAAGACATAAAGACCAACCCAAACCATCGAGAAGTAGCAGTATCTGTACTGATGGATGGTTTGAAAGAAACATTAAAGGCTAGGGTACAGACCACACAACCATGCTGGCGAGGTCTGTCAGTGTCCACTTTGAGAGAGGCTGCTGTTGATCACGACAAAAACATCACTAGGCACAGGGAGTCGCAAAGTGATAAGTTGATGTCCGTAAGTATACAGGCGCTGACCACAAGGCAGCCTGCGTATGTACCACCGAATCCTGTGGGTAAGGCAAGTGGAATAACATGTTTTTCTTGTAACAGACCAGGACATTTTGCACGAGAATGTAGATCAAAGAATGTACAAAGATCTTTTCAACCCCCCAGACAACAACACCACACACGACATTGGGAGCAGGGTCCACAGAGGCGGAGTTTTGAGCCACATACAGGGGAAACAAAAAGATACCCCCCGAACAGAGATTGGCACGCCTCTGGTAGTTCCCAGCTAACTCCCCCACAAGTAGTTGCTGCCACTGGGATTCAGGGAGGTCACCATACCCAATAGGGGTGTGGCCATACCTGTAACCTGCAGCCAGTTAAATTGATTGCCAGTCTTGGAAGCGAACCAGAGATTGCAATCAATGTGGCTGGTAAAACTTTAAATTTTCTTGTAGACACAGGGGCGGCCAAGTCAGTGATAAATTCGACAGTGGGCATGAGAACCACTGGTAGGACAGTTCCAGCCATGGGAGTAACAGGAGTAGTCCAGCATTACCCTGTTAGCAAACCAGCAGAGATTACAATAGGACCTTTGCATACCAAGCATTCCTTTTTGCTGGCTGCATCGGCACCTACCAATCTCCTGGGAAGAGACTTACTATGCAAAATGGGTTGCGTCATCTATTGTACTCCTGAAGGTGTATTCTTGGACATACCTGAGAATCACGCTCAAGAAGTACGAGATATGTTAGACTCCCCATCAAAATTAATGTCACATTCCATTATGACAAATAGGAATCCATCCCAGGTAGAAGAGATGACATCTCAGATACCAGATTCACTTTGGACAAAAGATGGACAGGACACTGGATTAATGGCAAACGTAGCTCCAGTAGTAGTGCAAGTAAAAGATGGTAGGATAGCTCCAAAAATCCCACAGTATCCTCTGAAGCCAGAGGTGGAGTTAGGAGTTTTTCCCGTAATAGAGCGCTTGCTACAACAGGGCATTCTAGTAAGAACGTCCAGCACAGCAAATAGTCCCATCTTCCCTGTTAAAAAGAGTGGGGGGAGGGGTTACAGGCTAGTGCAGGATCTAAGGGGGATTAACAAAATAGTTGAGAGTCAATTCCCTGTAGTGCCTAATCCAGCTGTCATCCTAATGCAAATTCCTCCCACTGCCAAATTTTTCACTGTCATTGACCTCTGCTCCGCTTTCTTTTCGGTACCTCTGCACCCTGACAGCCAATATTTGTTTGCATTTACATACAGAGGAGTCCAATACACGTGGACTCGATTACCCCAAGGTTTCATAGATAGTCCAAGTATATTTTCTCAGGCTTTGCATGATTGTTTACAGTCTTTTCAACCAGAAAGTGGATCAGTATTGATACAGTATGTGGACGATTTACTACTGTGTTCAGATTCACTGGAAGCCTCTCTGAAAGATACGAAACAACTCCTGTTTCACCTTTCAGACACAGGTCACAAGGTTTCCAAAGACAAGTTACAATTATGCCAAGCTAAGGTAAAATATTTGGGACACTGTCTAACACAAGGACTGAGACACCTGACCGCTGATAGAATCCAAGCCATTAGAGACATGACACTACCACAAACCCAGCAACAGATCAGAACGTTTTTAGGAATGTGTGGGTATTGCCGTAATTGGATCCCAGGGTTTTCCATATTGGCACTACCTCTGCAGGAAATGGTCTCCTCAAACAAACCTGATCGGATTTCGCATACAGACGAATCTGAAACGGCATTTGAGAGACTCAAACAGTGTCTAACGCAGGCACCTGCACTAGGTATGCCAGACTATGGGAAACCCTTTGAACTATACGGAACAGAAAGTGCTGGGTGCGCAGCAGGTGTACTAACACAAAAACACGGTGACGCCAGCAGGCCAGTTGCATACTACAGCGCTCAGCTAGATACGGTAGCGCGGTCCCTCCCCACATGCTTGCGTAGCGTTGCGGCGATAGCATTGCTAGTGACGAAAAGCGAAGATGTCGTGCTAGGCCACAACCTCACAATCCATACACCACATGCAGTATCTGCCTTATTAAATTCTGCCCAAACCAGACATGTCTCATCAGCAAGGTTTACGAGATGGGAATTGGCATTAATGGCCCCAGTAAACATCACCATAAGGAGATGCAGCGCATTAAACCCTGCAACATTTCTCCCAGGTGTGCCTGGACAGGCACAAAGGGTGGGAGGTGAGAGTGATGGGGAAGGAGGATTTTATACAAAGGAGGATGCACATGATTGTATGGAATATTTGACCCAAAATTTTACCGCAAGGCCTGACATCAGTGACAATCCACTAGAAGATGCAGAACTCACGTTCTACACGGACGGTAGTTGTCACAGACAGTCAGACTCGGGAGACTTGTGTACTGGATACGCAGTCGTAGATGACCAAGACACCATAGAAGCGGAACCGCTAGGCCCACCTCACTCAGCCCAGGTTGCTGAACTGGTCGCCCTAACCAGAGCATGTGAATTGGCTAAGGGTAAGTCTGCCAATATCTACACCGATTCTAGATACGCGTTCGGGGTAGTCCATGATTTCGGAGCCCTATGGCGGCTCAGAAATTTCATGACGGCAGCTGGCACACCGATAGCGCATGCAGCGTATATAAAAAGGCTTCTAACAGCGATACAGGAACCCGACAGAGTGGCTGTTATCAAATGTAAAGCACATACGTATAGCCAAGACCCAGTATCCCTTGGTAACAGCCGAGCAGACGAAGCTGCAAAGCTTGCAGCTGCTACCCCCATACGGACAGACACCACACAGTTGATGGTATTTAATACCATCAACACACAGAAGTTGTGTGAGATGCAGAGTTTGTGTTCCACTCAAGAGAGAGCAGTCTGGAAGGCAAAGGGATATGGCCAGGAGCCCTCAGGGCTCTGGACGGATGGACATGGTAAACCAGTGGCCCCCAGGGCATACCTTCCATGTCTGGCTGAAGCAGCTCACGGGCTGACTCATCTAGGCAAGGAGGGGATGTGCAAATTGGTAAGAGCATACTGGTGCGCCCCAGGATTCTCCTCTCATGCTGGTAAAAGAGCAATGTCATGCCTTACCTGTCTGAGAAAGAATATTGGAAAGGCAATACCTACAGAACCCTCCCATATCCCACCTGCCGGCGGCCCTTTCCAAGTAATACAAATTGACTTCATCCAATTGCCCCCATGTAGAAACTTAAAGTATGTACTTGTTTGTATAGATGTTTTCTCGAATTGGGTCGAAGCTTTTCCAGCAGCTACAAATACCGCCATGTTTACAGCTAAGAAAATTGTGCAGGAATTTGTATGTAGATATGGTATCCCTAGAATCATTGAAAGTGATAGGGGTACCCATTTTACAGGTGATGTCTTTCAAGGAATGTGTAAGTTGATGGGAATTGATAGCAAGCTGCACACTCCGTACCGTCCACAGGCGAGTGCGAAGGTCGAAAGAGTGAACAGCACTATTAAAAATAAATTGAGTAAAGTAATGGCAGAGACAGGATTGATGTGGCCAGAAGCTTTACCCATTGTTTTGTATAGCATCAGAACCACTCCCAGGTCCCCTCTTAATCTGTCTCCTTTTGAAATTCTGTTTGGTCGACAACCGCATGTCATGATTAACCCTCAGGATGATTTGAAATGTAACAATGAAGTAACTGTAAAGTACTTGATTAACATGAGTAAGCAGTTGAGGAGTCAAAATGATAATCTGAAGTTGGTGATTCCTGATTTACCAGATAGTAATTGTCATGACATTGAACCTGGGGATTATGTAATGATACGAAATTTTCTACGCTCAGGTTGTCTTATTGATAGATGGGAAGGACCATACCAGGTCTTATTGACTAGCACCACAGCATTGAAGGTTGCTGAGAGAGAGACTTGGGTCCATTCATCCCACTGCAAGAAGGTTGCTGACCCAGAGAAGTCCCGTGATAAGGAACAGACGGTAGAGGTTGTATCACTGGAGTGTCTGTTCCAGGAGGACTGAGGCGGCACCTGAGCCTTGAAGATCGAAAGCAGTTGTCGACTCCCTTCTCCCTTTTATTGTTTTTCTCCACTTCCCATCCCTTCTCCCTTGATATTTCTTTTTCCCCTTTCTCATTCTTCTCCATTTCCTCCTCAAAGATGGACTTGCCCAAAGAGACTGTGATCCGGATTTTGATGTTAACCATGATGTTGACCAGAGCAGTCTGTTCCGGCGAGAGTACCATAGAGGTCGAGAGAGGTTCTGGAATGGGTTCCGATTATGATGATGGAGGCGTAGTTTTCCAAGATCAACCAATCCAACAAGCAAAGGCGAGTATCAGAAAACGATCCGATAGAAGAAATTGTGATGGATTGTTAGCTGAGGAAAATTGTATCTGTAGGCTCTGTGGTAATCTGGTTGAAGATGGATGCATAAAGCAATGCCAATCTAGTTTTAATATCCATATGGACCGGCATCCATTGAGTGACTATCACTCTCTAGTGGGTAACGTGTTGAACCAAACAGATTGTTGGGTATGCTCTCAAGTACCTCAGGGTCACAGCAAATCAGGGCTAGTACCATTTCCTTTAACGTTAGGGGAAGTACTTGAGCTAAGTGGTGGGAGACCGGTGGACCGGAGGTTTAACATCTCCAGCCCTCCTAGTTTGAAGCTCCACCAATACCATGTGGATAGGTCCCTCTTATGTTTTAACATCTCCAATCCTAGAAAACCGGGAAATTGGGAAGTGTCATGGAGCAACCTTTCCATGACCTTTTCACACAGAGCAGATAGAATGCCTACAGATACAGAGCTCGTACGCCACATAGCCAGTAGAGGAAAATCTTTTCGGTATCGATATACCTTAGGAAATAGGATTACTAGAGTTGGAGAGGTATCACCAGGATACTGTGCACATATCGTACAGACCGATACGTGCATTAGGCAGATGGAAGAATTAGGGTCAGGAGATTTCACCTGGAAGGTTTGTAACATGGTCATGTCCTTCTCCGTCCCTTATGTTCTCCCCGATGATGCATATTTCATATGCGGGAGAAAGGCGTACAAGTGGCTTGCCCCAAACTCTGAAGGATTGTGTTATATTGGAAAAGTATTGCCTGAAGTGATGACTGTAACACATGACAAAATGAAGGACATACACCGTGGTGCCCAAGCTCCTTATACTCACACTCACTACGAACACCGAGTTAAAAGACAACTGTCAGAAAGGTTAGAGCATCCGGCCTCTGATCTTATCCATGAATCCACCGGGATTCAGGTTCTGGTAGCGTTAGATTTCACTCGTACCGCTCGAGGAGTGATGAATTATAAATACATTTCCGCACTCGCCAATTTGTTAGATAATATCACTGAAATGTATGATGACACGTTTAGATACACTGGAAGAGAACTTCAAGCTTACAAAACAGAACTAGTTCAGCATAGGATGGTTCTTAATTACCTTACAGCAGTAACAGGCGGATATTGTGTTACATTGGCAACACAGTACGGCATAAAGTGTTGCACGTACATCACAAATAGTACCGAGGATCCGGTAGAGGTCATAGACCAAAAGATGGATGATATTCTGCAATTAAAGTGGGAATTTCGTCGGAAACACAATCTCACCCTTGCTGCTGTAGGTAATGAGCTGACTGGTTGGGTGTCATGGTTGAACCCGCGAAATTGGTTCTCCGGTTTGGGAGAATGGGCTCAAGGAATCATAATGGATGTTGGAAAGTTTCTCCTGTGTATCTTAGGTGTCGTTATATCTATTGGATTGATATTTAGATGCGGGCAGGCTTTGATGAGGTGTAAACAAAGTACGAAAGTGATGAGCTTGAGGAGTGAGGAAACTGTAATTAACCTGGATTTGATTTATGACCCAATGCTAGAAACCATGACGTAATGATGTAATGAGTATACGGTCCGTCTTTCACCCATTTCTATGTTTTCCTCCGAGGTACAAAGACCCACGTAGACGAAGGACCTGATGAGCCAAGGGGCCGACAACGGAAAGATGGAAAGAAGAAGAGCAGACGACCTGATATACAAGATTTTATGGACAATGCCATGGGTACCCCAGTTTCCCTAGGAACTTTAAAATCACGCTAGCCCAACATTTTTTTTTTGTAAATCCATGGACGTTGTTTGCTTTACTCACGATTTATGAGCAAAAGCACAAAGAAGAAGACTGCAATCAAACGATACCAATCAAGACCTCAATCGACGAACGTACATAAACCTGACATAGAATATCATTGCATTTTTCGTAAGTGTTCTTTATCTTCATCTCTGCAACCCTCAGGTAATAACACACATAGTCGATAGGGAATACAGGTACAGATAGCAGCAACCACATACCCCCCCAATTCATGTATCATCAACTAAAATGTGCATCCCCATTGTGTTACAACCACAGCCAAAATGAGCTCGGTAGAGTTTGACAGCCCATCCACAGACCTGTACCACAGGATAAGAAGGAATTCAAATGTATACTTCGCAATACCTCGAAGCTTGATTTACCACACGTACGGCACGATGATACATGACCCCCCCCCAAACATGGACTCATACACACATGCTCCTGCTTTCTCACTAGGTCATACTCTCTTCACACCTACTCCATTCTTCCTCCTTTCCCCACCATGGAAATCAATTAACCCCTGACTTACATTTTTCTCCTTAAATATTTTGTGGCAGTTATTATTGACTGCCAAAGGGTGGACTGTCGAAGTCAGAAAAATGTCTCAATGCACACTGCCATATTTGCACCGCACACTGGTCCGTGCTGCGCATGCGTATGCTCTCCCGTGGAAGCGCATACCCGCAATAGCGTGCACTCGCACGCGCAGTATGCGCATTTACGGTAGAGTTTATGTGATCGTAGCGTGCGACTCATTCGTTACAAAGGTTCACAATTAATGTCGTTTATAGATCATGTTCCCCTCAATAGTTTCTGTAAGTTTGGTTTAGATAGAATGTCCCTGAGCGGAGGAATCCCTCTTTGTATTGCACGAAGGGTCTAACAGGAGTCATACAGCAGTGTTTGATACCCATCGGAAGAGTATTTAATTAGCAATATTCCGGTGTTGGTTTGGAGCGTATTAATCGCTCGTGCGAATAGTTATGAACATAAGAAATTTATGTCCATTTCTATTATTTACCCATACTCAGGTATGCGGCGGGAAACCCAGTTTCCCACCCACCTGAGCCGTTTAAACTCAGCACAGCCCACCTGTATGAATCAACCTATGACCTTTGGTTACAGTACAGGGCCGAATTCCTGTGTCCAATAAACTGAAGGATTGTAGGACCAGGAGATTGCATTGTGTGTGGGGCATAAATAGGCAGGCCGACCACATCCAGCTCTCACTCTCTCATCAACGGTTATCTGCTGATAATCGGGAGCTGGATATCGAGGCGCAGGCGATCATACCCTTTGTGCGTAAGTTCTCTCCGTAATCATTGTCTTTCTGTGAGCCAATTCCTCTCTCTCCCTCTGTGTCTATTTCTCTCTCTCTATTTTCTCTTTTCTCTCGTAACTCCCCTAGACTATACTTTATAGTATTGTATTGTATTGTGTTAGGCCAGGATAGTATTGTAGTTTATCCCTTAGTTAGGTGTTTGGTTAGGAAGGCTTTGTTATATTGTAGTGTATCATTTGTACTGTGTTACTCTTTTACAAGTATACTAGATATAATACAGATAATAGGCTTTGGAACCCTAAAACAGTATCTGTGTATTTACTATAGTGTTAAGTGTTCACTTGAGCGTCGGTGACGCTCAAACAGCTTTGTAGGTAGTCAGGCTACACAAAGTTGCATTTACACCCTGTATTCACATTAAGGTATATAGCGCATTACATTGTTAAAAGGTTTAAATATAAAGGTATTGTGCTGTGAGCGTCTGCACCGCTGGTGACCTCCTCGTGGTCTCGAGCGTACGCTACGTTACAGCGAATCTTTCCCCTAGACATAACCAATAACGTGTCCTGTGATCGCTGGGCCGTGAGCGAACGTGACGCTTGAGCGTCTCGCCTACGGCTGAGCGATCGTTGCGCAAATAGCGTATCATTACGGTATTTCTTAAGTAAACAGCGTACAGTGTTCTTAGCTTCATAAGGGTTGTTTATACGACAAAGGAATTTAGCATTGTCAGAAGGATCACATACACCGGGTAACAACCTTCTCCCCAGGTTCTCAGGTACAGAGGCAGGTGAAAAGGATCACATACACCGGGTAACAACCTCCCCAGGTTCCCAGGTACAGAGGCAGGTGAGAAGGATCACATACACCGGGTAACAACCTTCTCCCCAGGTTCTCAGGTACAGAGGCAGGTGAGAAGGATCACATACACCGGGTAACAACCTTCTCCCCAGGTTCCCAGGTACAGAGGCAGGTGAGAAGGATCACATACACCGGGTAACAACCTTCTCCCCAGGTTCTCAGGTACAGAGGCAGGTGAGAAGGATCACATACACCGGGTAACAACCTTCTCCCCAGGTTCCCAGGTACAGAGGCAGGTGAGAAGGATCACATACACCGGGTAACAACCTCCCCAGGTTCTCAGGTACAGAGGCAGGTGAGAAGGATCACATACACCGGGTAACAACCTCTCCAGGTTCCCAGGTACAGAGGCAGGTGAGAAGGATCACATACACCGGGTAACAACCTTCTCCCCAGGTTCCCAGGTACAGAGGCAGGTGAGAAGGATCACATACACCGGGTAACAACCTCTCCAGGTTCCCAGGTACAGAGGCAGGTGAGAAGGATCACATACACCGGGTAACAACCTTCTCCCCAGGTTCCCAGGTAGAGGCAGGTGAGAAGGATCACATACACCGGGTAACAACCTCCCCAGGATCCCAGGTACAGAGGCAGGTGAGAAGGATCACATACACCGGGTAACAACCTCCCCAGGTTCCCAGGTACAGAGGCAGGGGAGAAGGATCACTTACACCGGGTAACAACCTTCTCCCCAGGTTCTCAGGTACAGAGGCAGGTGAGAAGGATCACATACACCGGGTAACAACCATCTCCCCAGGTTCTCAGGTACAGAGGCAGGTGAGAAGGATCACATACACCGGGTAACAACTTTCCCCCCAGGTTCCCAGGTACAGAGGCAGGTGAGAAGGATCACATACACCGGGTAACAACCTTCTCCCCAGGTTCCCAGGTACAGAGGCAGGGGAGAAGGATCACATACACCGGGTAACAACCTTCTCCCCAGGTTCCCAGGTACAGAGGCAGGTGAGAAGGATCACATACACCGGGTAACAACCTTCTCCCCAGGTTCCCAGGTACAGAGACAGGTGAGAAGGATCACATACACCGGGTAACAACCTTCTTCCCAGGTTCCCAGGTACAGAGGCAGGTGAGAAGGATCACATACACCAGGTAACAACCTCTCCAGGTTTCCAGGTACAGAGGCAGGTGAGAAGGATCACATACACCGGGTAACAACCTTCTCCCCAGGTTCCCAGGTACAGAGGCAGGTGAGAAGGTTCACATACACCAGGTAACAACCTCTCCAGGTTTCCAGGTAAAGAGGCAGGTAAGAAGGATCACATACACCGGGTAACAACCTTCTCCCCAGGTTCTCAGGTACAGAGGCAGGTGAGAAGGATCACATACACCGGGTAACAACCTTCTCCCCAGGTTCCCAGGTACAGAGGCAGGTGAGAAGGATCACATACACCGGGTAACAACCTCTCCAGGTTCCCAGGTACAGAGGCAGGTGAGAAGGATCACATACACCGGGTAACAACCTTCTCCCCAGGTTCCCAGGCACAGAGGCAGGTGAGAAGGATCACATACACCGGGTAACAACCTTCTCCCCAGGTTCCCAGGTACAGAGGCAGGTGAGAAGGATCACATACACCGGGTAACAACCTTCTCTCCAGGTTCCCAGGTACAGAGGCAGGTGAGAAGGATCACATACACCGGGTAACAACCTTCTCGCCAGGTTCCCAGGTACAGAGGCTGGTGAGAAGGGTCACATACACCGGGTAACAACCTCCCCAGGTTCTCAGGTACAGAGGCAGGTGAGAAGGATCACATACACTGGGTAACAACCTTCTCCCCAGGTTCCCAGGTACAGAGGCAGGTGAGAAGGATCACATACACCGGGTAACAACCTTCTCCCCAGGTTCCCAGGTACAGAGGCAGGTGAGAAGGATCACATACACCGGGTAACAACCTTCTTCCCAGCTTCTCAGGTACAGAGGCAGATGAGAAGGATCACATACACCGGGTAACAACCTCCCCAGGTTCTCAGGTACAGAGGCAGGTGAGAAGGATCACATACACCGGGTAAAAACCTCCCCAGGTTCTCAGGTACAGAGGCAGGTGAGAAGGATCACATACACCTGGTAACAACCTTCTCCCCAGGTTCCCAGGTACAGAGGCAGGTGAGAAGGATCACATACACCGGGTAACAACCTTCTCCCCAGGATCCCAGGTACAGAGGCAGGTGAGAAGGATCACATACACCGGGTAACAACCTTCTCCCCAGCTTCTCAGGTACAGAGGCAGTTGAGAAGGATCACATACACCGGGTAACAACCTTCTCCCCAGGTTCCCAGGTACAGAGGCAGGTGAGAAGGATCACATACACCGGATAACAATCTTCTCCCCAGGTTCTCAGGTACAGAGGCAGGTGAGAAGGATCACATACACCGGGTAACAACCTCTCCAGGTTCCCAGGTACAGAGGCAGGTGAGAAGGATCACATACACCGGGTAACAACCTTCTCCCCAGGTTCTCAGGTACAGAGGCAGGTGAAAAGGATCACATACACCGGGTAACAACCTCCCCAGGTTCCCAGGTACAGAGGCAGGTGAGAAGGATCACATACACCGGGTAACAACCTTCTCCCCAGGTTCTCAGGTACAGAGGCAGGTGAGAAGGATCACATACACCGGGTAACAACCTTCTCCCCAGGTTCCCAGGTACAGAGGCAGGTGAGAAGGATCACATACACCGGGTAACAACCTCCCCAGGTTCTCAGGTACAGAGGCAGGTGAGAAAGATCACATACACCGGGTAACAACCTCTCCAGGTTCCCAGGTACAGAGGCAGGTGAGAAGGATCACATACACCGGGTAACAACCTTCTCCCCAGGTTCCCAGGTACAGAGGCAGGTGAGAAGGATCACATACACAGGGTAACAACATCTCCAGGTTCCCAGGTACAGAGGCAGGTGAGAAGGATCACATACACCGGGTAACAACCTTCTCCCCAGCTTCTCAGGTACAGAGGCAGATGAGAAGGATCACATACACCGGGTAACAACCTCCCCAGGTTCTCAGGTACAGAGGCAGGTGAGAAGGATCACATACACCGGGTAACAACCTCCCCAGGTTCTCAGGTACAGAGGCAGGTGAGAAGGATCACATACACCGGGTAACAACCTTCTCCCCAGGTTCCCAAGTACAGAGGCAGATGAGAAGGATCACATACACCGGGTAACAACCTTCTCCCCAGGTTCCCAGGTACAGAGGCAGGTGAGAAGGATCACATACACCGGATAACAATCTTCTCCCCAGGTTCTCAGGTACAGAGGCAGGTGAGAAGGATCACATACACCGGGTAACAACCTCTCCAGGTTCCCAGGTACAGAGGCAGGTGAGAAGGATCACATACACCGGGTAACAACCTTCTCCCCAGGTTCTCAGGTACAGAGGCAGGTGAGAAGGATCACATACACCGGGTAACAACATTCTCCCCAGGTTCTCAGGTACAGAGGCAGGTGAGAAGGATCACATACACCGGGTAACAACCTTCTCCCCAGGTTCCCAGGTACAGAGGCAGGTGAGAAGGATCACATACACCGGGTAACAACCTCTCCAGGTTCCCAGGTACAGAGGCAGGTGAGAAGGATCACATACACCGGGTAACAACCTTCTCCCCAGGTTCCCAGGTACAGAGGCAGGTGAGAAGAATCACGTACACCGGGTAACAACATCTCCAGGTTCCCAGGTACAGAGGCAGGTGAGAAGGATCACATACACCGGGTAACAACCTTCTCCCCAGGTTCCCAGATAGAGGCAGGTGAGAAGGATCACATACACCGGGTAACAACCTCCCCAGGATCCCAGGTACAGAGGCAGGTGAGAAGGATCACATACACCGGGTAACAACCTCCCCAGGTTCCCAGGTACAGAGGCAGGGGAGAAGGATCACATACACCGGGTAACAACCTTCTCCCCAGGTTCTCAGGTACAGAGGCAGGTGAGAAGGATCACATACACCGGGTAACAACCTTCTCCCCAGGTTCTCAGGTACAGAGGCAGGTGAGAAGGATCACATACACCGGGTAACAACCTTCTCCCCAGGTTCCCAGGTACAGAGGCAGGTGAGAAGGATCACATACACCGGGTAACAACCTCTCCAGGTTCCCAGGTACAGAGGCAGGTGAGAAGGATCACATACACCGGGTAACAACCTTCTCCCCAGGTTCCCAGGCACAGAGGCAGGTGAGAAGGATCACATACACCGGGTAACAACCTTCTCCCCAGGTTCCCAGGTACAGAGGCAGGTGAGAAGGATCACATACACCGGGTAACAAACTTCTCCCCAGGTTCCCAGGTACAGAGGCAGGTGAGAAGGATCACATACACCGGGTAACAACCTTCTCTCCAGGTTCTCAGGTACAGAGGCAGGTGAGAAGGATCACATACACCGGGTAACAACCTTCTCCCCAGGTTCTCAGGTACAGAGGCAGGTGAGAAGGATCACATACACCGGGTAACAACTTTCCCCCCAGGTTCCCAGGTACAGAGGCAGGTGAGAAGGATCACATACACCGGGTAACAACCTTCTCCCCAGGTTCCCAGGTACAGTGGCAGGGGAGAAGGATCACATACACCGGGTAACAACCTTCTCCCCAGGTTCCCAGGTACAGAGGCAGGTGAGAAGGATCACATACACCGGGTAACAACCTTCTCCCCAGGTTCCCAGGTACAGAGACAGGTGAGAAGGATCACATACACCGGTTAACAACCTTCTCCCCAGGTTCCCAGGTACAGAGGCAGGTGAGAAGGATCACATACACCAGGTAACAACCTCTCCAGGTTTCCAGGTACAGAGGCAGGTGAGAAGGATCACATACACCGGGTAACAACCTTCTCCCCAGGTTCCCAGGTACAGAGGCAGGTGAGAAGGTTCACATACACCAGGTAACAACCTCTCCAGGTTTCCAGGTAAAGAGGCAGGTGAGAAGGATCACATACACCGGGTAACAACCTTCTCCCCAGGTTCTCAGGTACAGAGGCAGGTGAGAAGGATCACATACACCGGGTAACAACCTTCTCCACAGGTTCCCAGGTACAGAGGCAGGTGAGAAGGATCACATACACCGGGTAACAACCTCTCCAGGTTCCCAGGTACAGAGGCAGGTGAGAAGGATCACATACACCGGGTAACAACCTTCTCCCCAGGTTCCCAGGCACAGAGGCAGGTGAGAAGGATCACATACACCGGGTAACAACCTTCTCCCCAGGTTCCCAGGTACAGAGGCAGGTGAGAAGGATCACATACACCGGGTAACAACCTTCTCTCCAGGTTCCCAGGTACAGAGGCAGGTGAGAAGGATCACATACACCGGGTAACAACCTTCTCGCCAGGTTCCCAGGTACAGAGGCTGGTGAGAAGGGTCACATACACCTGGTAACAACCTCCCCAGGTTCTCAGGTACAGAGGCAGGTGAGAAGGATCACATACACTGGGTAACAACCTTCTCCCCAGGTTCCCAGGTACAGAGGCAGGTGAGAAGGATAACATACACCGGGTAACAACCTTCTCCCCAGGTTCCCAGGTACAGAGGCAGGTGAGAAGGATCACATACACCGGGTAACAACCTTCTCCCCAGCTTCTCAGGTACAGAGGCAGATGAGAAGGATCACATACACCGGGTAACAACCTCCCCAGGTTCTCAGGTACAGAGGCAGGTGAGAAGGATCACATACACTGGGTAACAACCTCCCCAGGTTCTCAGGTACAGAGGCAGGTGAGAAGGATCACATACACCGGGTAACAACCTTCTCCCCAGGTTCCCAGGTACAGAGGCAGGTGAGAAGGATCACATACACCGGGTAACAACCTTCTCCCCAGGATCCCAGGTACAGAGGCAGGTGAGAAGGATCACATACACCGGGTAACAACCTTCTCCCCAGCTTCTCAGGTACAGAGGCAGATGAGAAGGATCACATACACCGGGTAACAACCTTCTCCCCAGGTTCCCAGGTACAGAGGCAGGTGAGAAGGATCACATACACCGGATAACAATCTTCTCCCCAGGTTCTCAGGTACAGAGGCAGGTGAGAAGGATCACATACACCGGGTAACAACCTCTCCAGGTTCCCAGGTACAGAGGCAGGTGAGAAGGATCACATACACCGGGTAACAACCTTCTCCCCAGGTTCTCAGGTACAGAGGCAGGTGAAAAGGATCACATACACCGGGTAACAACCTCCCCAGGTTCCCAGGTACAGAGGCAGGTGAGAAGGATCACATACACCGGGTAACAACCTTCTCCCCAGGTTCTCAGGTACAGAGGCAGGTGAGAAGGATCACATACACCGGGTAACAACCTTCTCCCCAGGTTCCCAGGTACAGAGGCAGGTGAGAAGGATCACATACACCGGGTAACAACCTCCCCAGGTTCTCAGGTACAGAGGCAGGTGAGAAAGATCACATACACCGGGTAACAACCTCTCCAGGTTCCCAGGTACAGAGGCAGGTGAGAAGGATCACATACACCGGGTAACAACCTTCTCCCCAGGTTCCCAGGTACAGAGGCAGGTGAGAAGGATCACATACACAGGGTAACAACATCTCCAGGTTCCCAGGTACAGAGGCAGGTGAGAAGGATCACATACACCGGGTAACAACCTTCTCCCCAGCTTCTCAGGTACAGAGGCAGATGAGAAGGATCACATACACCGGGTAACAACCTCCCCAGGTTCTCAGGTACAGAGGCAGGTGAGAAGGATCACATACACCGGGTAACAACCTCCCCAGGTTCTCAGGTACAGAGGCAGGTGAGAAGGATCACATACACCGGGTAACAACCTTCTCCCCAGGTTCCCAGGTACAGAGGCAGATGAGAAGGATCACATACACCGGGTAACAACCTTCTCCCCAGGTTCCCAGGTACAGAGGCAGGTGAGAAGGATCACATACACCGGATAACAATCTTCTCCCCAGGTTCTCAGGTACAGAGGCAGGTGAGAAGGATCACATACACCGGGTAACAACCTCTCCAGGTTCCCAGGTACAGAGGCAGGTGAGAAGGATCACATACACCGGGTAACAACCTTCTCCCCAGGTTCTCAGGTACAGAGGCAGGTGAAAAGGATCACATACACCGGGTAACAACCTCCCCAGGTTCCCAGGTACAGAGGCAGGTGAGAAGGATCACATACACCGGGTAACAACCTTCTCCCCAGGTTCTCAGGTACAGAGGCAGGTGAGAAGGATCACATACACCGGGTAACAACCTTCTCCCCAGGTTCCCAGGTACAGAGGCAGGTGAGAAGGATCACATACACCGGGTAACAACCTCCCCAGGTTCTCAGGTACAGAGGCAGGTGAGAAAGATCACATACACCGGGTAACAACCTCTCCAGGTTCCCAGGTACAGAGGCAGGTGAGAAGGATCACATACACCGGGTAACAACCTTCTCCCCAGGTTCCCAGGTACAGAGGCAGGTGAGAAGGATCACATACACCGGGTAACAACATCTCCAGGTTCCCAGGTACAGAGGCAGGTGAGAAGGATCACATACACCGGGTAACAACCTTCTCCCCAGGTTCCCAGATAGAGGCAGGTGAGAAGGATCACAAACACCGGGTAACAACCTCCCCAGGATCCCAGGTACAGAGGCAGGTGAGAAGGATCACATACACCGGGTAACAACCTCCCCAGGTTCCCAGGTACAGAGGCAGGGGAGAAGGATCACATACACCGGTTAACAACCTTCTCCCCAGGTTCTCAGGTACAGAGGCAGGTGAGAAGGATCACATACACCGGGTAACAACCTTCTCCCCAGGTTCTCAGGTACAGAGGCAGGTGAGAAGGATCACATACACCGGGTAACAACCTTCTCCCCAGGTTCCCAGGTACAGAGGCAGGTGAGAAGGATCACATACACCGGGTAACAACCTCTCCAGGTTCCCAGGTACAAAGGCAGGTGAGAAGGATCACATACACCGGGTAACAACCTTCTCCCCAGGTTCCCAGGCACAGAGGCAGGTGAGAAGGATCACATACACCGGGTAACAACCTTCTCCCCAGGTTCCCAGGTACAGAGGCAGGTGAGAAGGATCACATACACCGGGTAACAAACTTCTCCCCAGGTTCTCAGGTACAGAGGCAGGTGAGAAGGATCACATACACCGGGTAACAACCTTCTCCCCAGGTTCCCAGGTACAGAGACAGGTGAGAAGGATCACATACACCGGGTAACAACCTCTCCAGGTTCCCAGGTACAGAGGCAGGTGAGAAGGATCACATACACCGGGTAACAACCTCCCCAGGTTCCCAGGTACAGGGGCAGGTGAGAAGGATCACATACACCGGGTAACAACCTTCTCCCCAGGTTCTCAGGTACAGAGGCAGGTGAGAAGGATCACATACACCGGGTAACAACCTTCTCGCCAGGTTCCCAGGTACAGAGGCAGGTGAGAAGGATCACATACACCGGGTAACAACCTTCTCCCCAGTTTCTCAGGTACAGAGGCAGATGAGAAGGATCACATACACCGGGTAACAACCTTCTCCCCAGGTTCCCAGGTATAGAGGCAGGTGAGAAGGATCACATACACCGGATAACAATCTTCTCCTCAGGTTCTCAGGTACAGAGGCAGGTGAGAAGGATCACATACACCGGGTAACAACCTCTCCTGGTTCCCAGGTACAGAGGCAGGTGAGAAGGATCACATACACCGGGTAACAACCTTCTCCCAGGTTCTCAGGTACAGAGGCAGGTGAAAAGGATCACATACACCGGGTAACAACCTCCCCAGGTTCCCAGGTACAGGGGCAGGTGAGAAGGATCACATACACCGGGTAACAACCTTCTCCCCAGGTTCTCAGGTACAGAGGCAGGTGAGAAGGATCACATACACCGGGTAACAACCTTCTCCCCAGGTTCCCAGGTACAGAGGCAGGTGAGAAGGATCACATACACCGGGTAACAACCTCCCCAGGTTCTCAGGTACAGAGGCAGGTGAGAAAGATCACATACACCGGGTAACAACCTCTCCAGGTTCCCAGGTACAGAGGCAGGTGAGAAGGATCACATACACCGGGTAACAACCTTCTCCCCAGGTTCCCAGGTACAGAGGCAGGTGAGAAGGATCACATACACCGGGTAACAACATCTCCAGGTTCCCAGGTACAGAGGCAGGTGAGAAGGATCACATACACCGGGTAACAACCTTCTCCCCAGGTTCCCAGATAGAGGCAGGTGAGAAGGATCACATACACCGGGTAACAACCTCCCCAGGATCCCAGGTACAGAGGCAGGTGAGAAGGATCACATACACCGGGTAACAACCTCCCCAGGTTCCCAGGTACAGAGGCAGGGGAGAAGGATCACATACACCGGGTAACAACCTTCTCCCCAGGTTCTCAGGTACAGAGGCAGGTGAGAAGGATCACATACACCGGGTAACAACCTTCTCCCCAGGTTCTCAGGTACAGAGGCAGGTGAGAAGGATCACATACACCGGGTAACAACCTTCTCCCCAGGTTCCCAGGTACAGAGACAGGTGAGAAGGATCACATACACCGGGTAACAACCTCTCCAGGTTCCCAGGTACAGAGGCAGGTGAGAAGGATCACATACACCGGGTAACAACCTTCTCCCCAGGTTCCCAGGCACAGAGGCAGGTGAGAAGGATCACATACACCGGGTAACAACCTTCTCCCCAGGTTCCCAGGTACAGAGGCAGGTGAGAAGGATCACATACACCGGGTAACAACCTTCTCCCCAGGTTCCCAGGTACAGAGGCAGGTGAGAAGGATCACATACACCGGGTAACAACCTTCTCCCCAGGTTCCAAGGTACAGAGGCAGGTGAGAAGGATCACATACACCGGGTAACAACCTTCTCTCCAGGTTCCCAGGTACAGAGGCAGGTGAGAAGGATCACATACACTGGGTAACAACCTTCTCGCCAGGTTCCCAGGTACAGAGGCAGGTGAGAAGGGTCACATACACCGGGTTACAACCTTCTCTCCAGGTTCCCAGGTACAGAGGCAGGTGAGAAGGATCACATACACCGGGTAACAACCTCCCCAGGTTCTCAGGTACAAAGGCAGGTGAGAAGGATCACATACACCGGTTAACAACCTTCTCCCCAGGTTCCCAGGTACAGAGGCAGGTGAGAAGGATCACATACACCGGGTAACAACCTTCTCCCCAGGTTCCCAGGTACAGAGGCAGGTGAGAAGGATCACATACACCGGGTAACAACCTTCTCCCCAGTTTCTCAGGTACAGAGGCAGATGAGAAGGATCACATACACCGGGTAACAACCTTCTCCCCAGGTTCCCAGGTACAGAGGCAGGTGAGAAGGATCACATACACCGGATAACAATCTTCTCCCCAGGTTCTCAGGTACAGAGGCAGGTGAGAAGGATCACATACACTGGGTAACAACCTCTCCTGGTTCCCAGGTACAGAGGCAGGAGAGAAGGATCACATACACCGGGTAACAACCTTCTCCCCAGGTTCTCAGGTACAGAGGCAGGTGAAAAGGATCACATACACCGGGTAACAACCTCCCCAGGTTCCCAGGTACAGGGGCAGGTGAGAAGGATCACATACACCGGGTAACAACCTTCTCGCCAGGTTCCCAGGTACAGAGGCAGGTGAGAAGGATCACATACACCGGGTAACAACCTTCTCCCCAGGTTCTCAGGTACAGAGGCAGGTGAGAAGGATCACATACACCGGGTAACAACCTTCTCCCCAGGTTCCCAGGTACAGAGGCAGGTGAGAAGGATCACATACACCGGGTAACAACCTCTCCAGGTTCCCAGGTACAAAGGCAGGTGAGAAGGATCACATACACCGGGTAACAACCTTCTCCCCAGGTTCCCAGGCACAGAGGCAGGTGAGAAGGATCACATACACCGGGTAACAACCTTCTCCCCAGGTTCCCAGGTACAGAGGCAGGTGAGAAGGATCACATACACCGGGTAACAAACTTCTCCCCAGGTTCCCAGGTACAGAGGCAGGTGAGAAGGATCACATACACCGGGTAACAACCTTCTCCCCAGGTTCCAAGGTACAGAGGCAGGTGAGAAGGATCACATACACCGGGTAACAACCTTCTCTCCAGGTTCCCAGGTACAGAGGCAGGTGAGAAGGATCACATACACTGGGTAACAACCTTCTCTCCAGGTTCCCAGGTACAGAGGCAGGTGAGAAGGGTCACATACACCGGGTAACAACCTTCTCTCCAGGTTCCCAGGTACAGAGGCAGGTGAGAAGGATCACATACACCGGGTAACAACCTTCTCTCCAGGTTCCCAGGTACAGAGGCAGGTGAGAAGGGTCACATACACCGGGTTACAACCTTCTCTCCAGGTTCCCAGGTACAGAGGCAGGTGAGAAGGATCACATACACCGGGTAACAACCTCCCCAGGTTCTCAGGTACAAAGGCAGGTGAGAAGGATCACATACACCGGTTAACAACCTTCTCCCCAGGTTCCCAGGTACAGAGGCAGGTGAGAAGGATCACATACACCGGGTAACACTAACAACCTTCTCCCCAGTTTCTCAGGTACAGAGGCAGATGAGAAGGATCACATACACCGGGTAACAACCTTCTCCCCAGGTTCCCAGGTATAGAGGCAGGTGAGAAGGATCACATACACCGGATAACAATCTTCTCCTCAGGTTCTCAGGTACAGAGGCAGGTGAGAAGGATCACATACACCGGGTAACAACCTCTCCTGGTTCCCAGGTACAGAGGCAGGTGAGAAGGATCACATACACCGGGTAACAACCTTCTCCCAGGTTCTCAGGTACAGAGGCAGGTGAAAAGGATCACATACACCGGGTAACAACCTCCCCAGGTTCCCAGGTACAGGGGCAGGTGAGAAGGATCACATACACCGGGTAACAACCTTCTCCCCAGGTTCTCAGGTACAGAGGCAGGTGAGAAGGATCACATACACCGGGTAACAACCTTCTCCCCAGGTTCCCAGGTACAGAGGCAGGTGAGAAGGATCACATACACCGGGTAACAACCTCCCCAGGTTCTCAGGTACAGAGGCAGGTGAGAAAGATCACATACACCGGGTAACAACCTCTCCAGGTTCCCAGGTACAGAGGCAGGTGAGAAGGATCACATACACCGGGTAACAACCTTCTCCCCAGGTTCCCAGGTACAGAGGCAGGTGAGAAGGATCACATACACCGGGTAACAACATCTCCAGGTTCCCAGGTACAGAGGCAGGTGAGAAGGATCACATACACCGGGTAACAACCTTCTCCCCAG
The DNA here is from genome assembly GCF_028390025.1 of Pseudophryne corroboree. Classification (NCBI taxonomy): domain Eukaryota; kingdom Metazoa; phylum Chordata; class Amphibia; order Anura; family Myobatrachidae; genus Pseudophryne; species Pseudophryne corroboree. The sequence goes on along the minus strand of NW_026970201.1, from coordinate 160,733 downwards.
GTTCCCAGATAGAGGCAGGTGAGAAGGATCACATACACCGGGTAACAACCTCCCCAGGATCCCAGGTACAGAGGCAGGTGAGAAGGATCACATACACCGGGTAACAACCTCCCCAGGTTCCCAGGTACAGAGGCAGGGGAGAAGGATCACATACACCGGGTAACAACCTTCTCCCCAGGTTCTCAGGTACAGAGGCAGGTGAGATGGATCACATACACCGGGTAACAACCTTCTCCCCAGGTTCCCAGGTACAGAGGCAGGTGAGAAGGATCACATACACCGGGTAACAAACTTCTCCCCAGGTTCCCAGGTACAGAGGCAGGTGAGAAGGATCACATACACCGGGTAACAACCTCCCCAGGTTCTCAGGTACAAAGGCAGGTGAGAAGGATCACATACACCGGTTAACAACCTTCTCTCCAGGTTCCCAGGTACAGAGGCAGGTGAGAAGGATCACATACACCGGGTAACAACCTTCTCCCCAGGTTCCCAGGTACAGAGGCAGGTGAGAAGGATCACATACACCGGGTAACAACCTTCTCCCCAGTTTCTCAGGTACAGAGGCAGATGAGAAGGATCACATACACCGGGTAACAACCTTCTCCCCAGGTTCCCAGGTACAGAGGCAGGTGAGAAGGATCACATACACCGGATAACAATCTTCTCCCCAGGTTCTCAGGTACAGAGGCAGGTGAGAAGGATCACATACACTGGGTAACAACCTCTCCTGGTTCCCAGGTACAGAGGCAGGAGAGAAGGATCACATACACCGGGTAACAACCTTCTCCCCAGGTTCTCAGGTACAGAGGCAGGTGAAAAGGATCACATACACCGGGTAACAACCTCTCCAGGTTCCCAGGTACAGAGGCAGGTGAGAAGGATCACATACACCGGGTAACAACCTTCTCCCCAGGTTCCCAGGCACAGAGGCAGGTGAGAAGGATCACATACACCGGGTAACAACCTTCTCCCCAGGTTCCCAGGTACAGAGGCAGGTGAGAAGGATCACATACACCGGGTAACAAACTTCTCCCCAGGTTCCCAGGTACAGAGGCAGGTGAGAAGGATCACATACACCGGGTAACAACCTTCTCCCCAGGTTCCAAGGTACAGAGGCAGGTGAGAAGGATCACATACACCGGGTAACAACCTTCTCTCCAGGTTCCCAGGTACAGAGGCAGGTGAGAAGGATCACATACACTGGGTAACAACCTTCTCGCCAGGTTCCCAGGTACAGAGGCAGGTGAGAAGGGTCACATACACCGGGTTACAACCTTCTCTCCAGGTTCCCAGGTACAGAGGCAGGTGAGAAGGATCACATACACCGGGTAACAACCTCCCCAGGTTCTCAGGTACAAAGGCAGGTGAGAAGGATCACATACACCGGTTAACAACCTTCTCCCCAGGTTCCCAGGTACAGAGGCAGGTGAGAAGGATCACATACACCGGGTAACAACCTTCTCCCCAGGTTCCCAGGTACAGAGGCAGGTGAGAAGGATCACATACACCGGGTAACAACCTTCTCCCCAGTTTCTCAGGTACAGAGGCAGATGAGAAGGATCACATACACCGGGTAACAACCTTCTCCCCAGGTTCCCAGGTACAGAGGCAGGTGAGAAGGATCACATACACCGGATAACAATCTTCTCCCCAGGTTCTCAGGTACAGAGGCAGGTGAGAAGGATCACATACACTGGGTAACAACCTCTCCTGGTTCCCAGGTACAGAGGCAGGAGAGAAGGATCACATACACCGGGTAACAACCTTCTCCCCAGGTTCTCAGGTACAGAGGCAGGTGAAAAGGATCACATACACCGGGTAACAACCTCCCCAGGTTCCCAGGTACAGGGGCAGGTGAGAAGGATCACATACACCGGGTAACAACCTTCTCCCCAGGTTCTCAGGTACAGAGGCAGGTGAGAAGGATCACATACACCGGGTAACAACCTTCTCCCCAGGTTCCCAGGTACAGAGGCAGGTGAGAAGGATCACATACACCGGGTAACAGCCTTCTCCCCAGGTTCTCAGGTACAGAGGCAGGTGAGAAGGATCACATACACCGGGTAACAACCTTCTCCCCCGGTTCCCAGGTACAGAGGCAGGTGAGAAGGATCACATACACCGGGTAACAACCTCCCCAGGTTCTCAGGTACAGAGGCAGGTGAGAAGGATCACATACACCGGGTAACAACCTCTCCAGGTTCCCAGGTACAGAGGCAGGTGAGAAGGATCACATACACCGGGTAACAACCTTCTCCCCAGGTTCTCAGGTACAGAGGCAGGTGAGAAGGATCACATACACCGGGTAACAACCTTCTCCCCAGGTTCCCAGGTACAGAGGCAGGTGAGAAGGATCACATACACCGGGTAACAACCTCCCCAGGTTCTCAGGTACAGAGGCAGGTGAGAAAGATCACATACACCGGGTAACAACCTCTCCAGGTTCCCAGGTACAGAGGCAGGTGAGAAGGATCACATACACCGGGTAACAACCTTCTCCCCAGGTTCCCAGGTACAGAGGCAGGTGAGAAGGATCACATACACCGGGTAACAACATCTCCAGGTTCCCAGGTACAGAGGCAGGTGAGAAGGATCACATACACCGGGTAACAACCTTCTCCCCAGGTTCCCAGATAGAGGCAGGTGAGAAGGATCACATACACCGGGTAACAACCTCCCCAGGATCCCAGGTACAGAGGCAGGTGAGAAGGATCACATACACCGGGTAACAACCTCCCCAGGTTCCCAGGTACAGAGGCAGGGGAGAAGGATCACATACACCGGGTAACAACCTTCTCCCCAGGTTCTCAGGTACAGAGGCAGGTGAGAAGGATCACATACACCGGGTAACAACCTTCTCCCCAGGTTCTCAGGTACAGAGGCAGGTGAGAAGGATCACATACACCGGGTAACAACCTTCTCCCCAGGTTCCCAGGTACAGAGGCAGGTGAGAAGGATCACATACACCGGGTAACAACCTCTCCAGGTTCCCAGGTACAGAGGCAGGTGAGAAGGATCACATACACCGGGTAACAACCTTCTCCCCAGGTTCCCAGGCACAGAGGCAGGTGAGAAGGATCACATACACCGGGTAACAACCTTCTCCCCAGGTTCCCAGGTACAGAGGCAGGTGAGAAGGATCACATACACCGGGTAACAAACTTCTCCCCAGGTTCCCAGGTACAGAGGCAGGTGAGAAGGATCACATACACCGGGTAACAACCTTCTCCCCAGGTTCCAAGGTACAGAGGCAGGTGAGAAGGATCACATACACCGGGTAACAACCTTCTCTCCAGGTTCCCAGGTACAGAGGCAGGTGAGAAGGATCACATACACTGGGTAACAACCTTCTCGCCAGGTTCCCAGGTACAGAGGCAGGTGAGAAGGGTCACATACACCGGGTTACAACCTTCTCTCCAGGTTCCCAGGTACAGAGGCAGGTGAGAAGGATCACATACACCGGGTAACAACCTCCCCAGGTTCTCAGGTACAAAGGCAGGTGAGAAGGATCACATACACCGGTTAACAACCTTCTCCCCAGGTTCCCAGGTACAGAGGCAGGTGAGAAGGATCACATACACCGGGTAACAACCTTCTCCCCAGGTTCCCAGGTACAGAGGCAGGTGAGAAGGATCACATACACCGGGTAACAACCTTCTCCCCAGTTTCTCAGGTACAGAGGCAGATGAGAAGGATCACATACACCGGGTAACAACCTTCTCCCCAGGTTCCCAGGTACAGAGGCAGGTGAGAAGGATCACATACACCGGATAACAATCTTCTCCCCAGGTTCTCAGGTACAGAGGCAGGTGAGAAGGATCACATACACTGGGTAACAACCTCTCCTGGTTCCCAGGTACAGAGGCAGGAGAGAAGGATCACATACACCGGGTAACAACCTTCTCCCCAGGTTCTCAGGTACAGAGGCAGGTGAAAAGGATCACATACACCGGGTAACAACCTCCCCAGGTTCCCAGGTACAGGGGCAGGTGAGAAGGATCACATACACCGGGTAACAACCTTCTCCCCAGGTTCTCAGGTACAGAGGCAGGTGAGAAGGATCACATACACCGGGTAACAACCTTCTCCCCAGGTTCCCAGGTACAGAGGCAGGTGAGAAGGATCACATACACCGGGTAACAGCCTTCTCCCCAGGTTCTCAGGTACAGAGGCAGGTGAGAAGGATCACATACACCGGGTAACAACCTTCTCCCCCGGTTCCCAGGTACAGAGGCAGGTGAGAAGGATCACATACACCGGGTAACAACCTCCCCAGGTTCTCAGGTACAGAGGCAGGTGAGAAGGATCACATACACCGGGTAACAACCTCTCCAGGTTCCCAGGTACAGAGGCAGGTGAGAAGGATCACATACACCGGGTAACAACCTTCTCCCCAGGTTCTCAGGTACAGAGGCAGGTGAGAAGGATCACATACACCGGGTAACAACCTTCTCCCCAGGTTCCCAGGTACAGAGGCAGGTGAGAAGGATCACATACACCGGGTAACAACCTCCCCAGGTTCTCAGGTACAGAGGCAGGTGAGAAAGATCACATACACCGGGTAACAACCTCTCCAGGTTCCCAGGTACAGAGGCAGGTGAGAAGGATCACATACACCGGGTAACAACCTTCTCCCCAGGTTCCCAGGTACAGAGGCAGGTGAGAAGGATCACATACACCGGGTAACAACATCTCCAGGTTCCCAGGTACAGAGGCAGGTGAGAAGGATCACATACACCGGGTAACAACCTTCTCCCCAGGTTCCCAGATAGAGGCAGGTGAGAAGGATCACATACACCGGGTAACAACCTCCCCGGGATCCCAGGTACAGAGGCAGGTGAGAAGGATCACATACACCGGGTAACAACCTCCCCAGGTTCCCAGGTACAGAGGCAGGGGAGAAGGATCACATACACCGGGTAACAACCTTCTCCCCAGGTTCTCAGGTACAGAGGCAGGTGAGAAGGATCACATACACCGGGTAACAACCTTCTCCCCAGGTTCTCAGGTACAGAGGCAGGTGAGAAGGATCACATACACCGGGTAACAACCTTCTCCCCAGGTTCCCAGGTACAGAGGCAGGTGAGAAGGATCACATACACCGGGTAACAACCTCTCCAGGTTCCCAGGTACAGAGGCAGGTGAGAAGGATCACATACACCGGGTAACAACCTTCTCCCCAGGTTCCCAGGCACAGAGGCAGGTGAGAAGGATCACATACACCGGGTAACAACCTTCTCCCCAGGTTCCCAGGTACAGAGGCAGGTGAGAAGGATCACATACACCGGGTAACAAACTTCTCCCCAGGTTCCCAGGTACAGAGGCAGGTGAGAAGGATCACATACACCGGGTAACAACCTTCTCCCCAGGTTCCAAGGTACAGAGGCAGGTGAGAAGGATCACATACACCGGGTAACAACCTTCTCTCCAGGTTCCCAGGTACAGAGGCAGGTGAGAAGGATCACATACACTGGGTAACAACCTTCTCGCCAGGTTCCCAGGTACAGAGGCAGGTGAGAAGGGTCACATACACCGGGTTACAACCTTCTCTCCAGGTTCCCAGGTACAGAGGCAGGTGAGAAGGATCACATACACCGGGTAACAACCTCCCCAGGTTCTCAGGTACAAAGGCAGGTGAGAAGGATCACATACACCGGTTAACAACCTTCTCCCCAGGTTCCCAGGTACAGAGGCAGGTGAGAAGGATCACATACACCGGGTAACAACCTTCTCCCCAGGTTCCCAGGTACAGAGGCAGGTGAGAAGGATCACATACACCGGGTAACAACCTTCTCCCCAGTTTCTCAGGTACAGAGGCAGATGAGAAGGATCACATACACCGGGTAACAACCTTCTCCCCAGGTTCCCAGGTACAGAGGCAGGTGAGAAGGATCACATACACCGGATAACAATCTTCTCCCCAGGTTCTCAGGTACAGAGGCAGGTGAGAAGGATCACATACACTGGGTAACAACCTCTCCTGGTTCCCAGGTACAGAGGCAGGAGAGAAGGATCACATACACCGGGTAACAACCTTCTCCCCAGGTTCTCAGGTACAGAGGCAGGTGAAAAGGATCACATACACCGGGTAACAACCTCCCCAGGTTCCCAGGTACAGGGGCAGGTGAGAAGGATCACATACACCGGGTAACAACCTTCTCCCCAGGTTCTCAGGTACAGAGGCAGGTGAGAAGGATCACATACACCGGGTAACAACCTTCTCCCCAGGTTCCCAGGTACAGAGGCAGGTGAGAAGGATCACATACACCGGGTAACAGCCTTCTCCCCAGGTTCTCAGGTACAGAGGCAGGTGAGAAGGATCACATACACCGGGTAACAACCTTCGCCCCTGGTTCCCAGGTACAGAGGCAGGTGAGAAGGATCACATACACCGGGTAACAACCTCCCCAGGTTCTCAGGTACAGAGGCAGGTGAGAAGGATCACATACACCGGGTAACAACCTCTCCAGGTTCCCAGGTACAGAGGCAGGTGAGAAGGATCACATACACCGGGTAACAACCTTCTCCCCAGGTTCCCAGGTACAGAGGCAGGTGAGAAGGATCACATACACCGGGTAACAACCTCTCCAGGTTCCCAGGTACAGAGGCAGGTGAGAAGGATCACATACACCGGGTAACAACCTTCTCCCCAGGTTCCCAGGTAGAGGCAGGTGAGAAGGATCACATACACCGGGTAACAACCTCCCCAGGATCCCAGGTACAGAGGCAGGTGAGAAGGATCACATACACCGGGTAACAACCTCCCCAGGTTCCCAGGTACAGAGGCAGGGGAGAAGGATCACATACACCGGGTGTGACAGGACGGAACCGCACGGAAGCACTCGCCGCTTGCCGCGTCCCGTTGACTGCGCACAGAATGGAAGGTCAAGCCGCACGAGGCCTGACCACATAGGGGATTCCCGCTTACCGTCAGTAACCGCCTGTTACTGACTCCACCCACTGCGCTGTGGGCGGGTTCTCGCTGCCACCACCAAACTCCTAACCTGCCGTGGCGTTTGGAACCACGGTTCTGCTCTGTATGTGCCGACGCACTGCTTTACCACACCTGTGTGGTGTCGACGAATCCCCACTAGCCACTTGCTAGGCCTCTACCGGTAGCTGGCGGAAGGCGGAGCTTGGAGACGTCAGGTGCTTCCCTGGACAGCCGGAGAACGGGGCTAGGTTTGGCCTAACCCTGTTGGTCACAAGATGAAGCAGTCTTCTTGAGGCAAAGGTGTTTTATTGCTCAAAAACCTTGAAAAAGGCTCCTCCCTATTGCTAGGGGCAACAGCATACAATTAAGATGTTTCAGCAGAAGAAGATGTTACAATACACAATCCTATGGGCCAACTGCCCTCCTTTTATCCCTCTCCAAGACCCCTTACCACAGGGGGTAAGCCCGCCCTGTGGTGTACAACCAATCAATGTTTACCCATGAGCTGTGCATGCTCTGGACTCATGCACACCTAACATTGTCCCCAATGGACAGTGGGGAGTGGCCGGTCTCCTTTGTCTCTCCCATCTGGGAGAGCAGGCTACTCCCACGGTGCCGTTCAGTCTGGCTGGGGGGAGGTTTTCCCTCCTAAACTGACTTCCAGAAACCTGCCCGGGACCCCTTCTCACTGCCTGCAGCCTGGATTTGGGCTCCAGAGCTGGGCAGCCTGGCTCCCCGGTCCAGGTCTCTGGTCCACTACGGCTGATCTCCATGGAGCTCCAAGAAACCACTCAGCTTGTTTTATGGCTAAGCTGCTTCTCTTTCTCCCTGTCCCCATTGGAACTGTGAGGCTGGATGGGAATGCATTCCGTTTTTAGGGAAAAGGTCTGGGAGAATCCATCAGCCTGCACAGCTATGGATTCCCCCCTCCTGGGACACACAATCAAGTAAGTGCATTTTATCTTTAAATACATTACATTTTTAAATCACACTGTACATTTCTCTTTAAATATACCCTGAGCCTGTGCCCTGCACAGACTCTACATGCTCAGGCACTGCAGTGCCTTCCCTAGCCCTGCAGCCTGGCTGCGAGGGCTCTCTGTGTGCTGGAGGTATGGGGCTGGCTTCCCCCATCCTCCAGCCTGCTTTTCTGCCTCTGGGGTTCCAGGGAGCTGGCTCTCCCTGTCCCCCCAGGGTGGCACTAATCAGTGGCCTCGCCGCACGCAGCGGCGCACCCCCCTGTACCTAAGCCCGGCGGACCGGGACACTTGTCCCGGCCGCCGTGAGCCTGGCTTGTTTCAGCGCTGAGGCGCCGGGAGCGTAGCTCCCGGACCCCAGCGCTCACCATCCTGCTGGCCCGCCTAATGTGCCCACGCCGCTAGGGAGCCGGCTAGCCCGGTCCCCCCTGAGCGGCGCCTGTCGTGTGGCCTCGCTGCAGCGTCCGGCGGGGAGCCGGGCTGCAGCGCACCCCCCCTCGCCGGCTAGCAGCCCGGGACGTCCGTCCCGGCTGCTGCGGCTGGCCACCCGTGCTGTGCTGAGGCGCTGGGAGCAGAGCTCCCGGCCCCCAGCGGCGGCTCTCGCATAGAGCACTGCAGCGGGAGCCGAGCTCCCAGCCGCAGCGCTCACCCTTCTCCCCGGCGCGCACACTCCAGTGCGCCCGGGGCTACACTGACCGCTGCCGGGAGCGGAGCTCCCGGACTCCGGCGGTCAGAGGCTGCCTCCTCTCCCCCGGCGCGCACACTCTGCTGAGCGCGCCGGGGGCTGTCCTCCCTGCCGTGGTCTCCGGAGGGGTCCGGGACCACGGCACATTTTGAAAATTACATTTTTATACATTTTAAAACACGGCGCCTAGCGCCCACAATATATTTCAAATTTGGCGCCAAGAGCCCCTTTTGTCCTTGCAAATGGCGCCGGGCACTAGGGATTAACCCCTTCAGTGCCAGGGCGGCCATTTGCCTCGTGGCTGGGGGCTCTCCGGCCACACTCCTCCCCCCCCATTCAAGCGGGTCAACCAGGGACCCATGTCCCAACGATTTGGGTCCTGGTCCCGCAGTCCTTAACGAGGTTACCGGGAGTTCTTTGGGGGTTCAGGCTCCTCCTGTCGTGACAGTCCATCTGCATTGCTATGAGCCTTGCCTTGCTTGTGGATAATATGGAAGTCATAAACCTGAAGAGCAAGGCTCCACCGCAACAGTCTGCCGTTTTCCCCCGTGGTGTGTTGGAGCCACCGTAATGGATTGTGGTCCGTTACCACCGTAAAATGGCGGCCATACAAATAGGGCTGAAGCTTCTTCACAGCCCAAACAATAGCCAAACATTCCTTTTCAATTGTGGCATACCCCACCTCCCGCGGTAGCAGCTTTCTGCTCAAATAGGCCACAGGGTGCTCCTGTCCATCCGGCCCCTCCTGGCTCAGTACTGCCCCTAGTCCGTACTGTGACGCATCAGTTTGTACAACAAAGTTTTTACTATAGTCCGGCGCCATCAGTACTGGGGCTTGTACTAGAGCAGTTTTCAACGACTGGAATGCCAACTCACATGCGGTCGTCCAGTCAACTATCTTGGGGAGTTTCTTCTTAGTCAGATCAGTCAGGGGTTTGGCCACAGAACTAAAGTCAGGGACAAAACGTCTGTAGTATCCTGCGATCCCTAAGAAAGCCAGGACCTGTCTCTGGGTTGTGGGCCGGGGCCAGTCTCGGATCGCCTCCACCTTCGCTGGTTCAGGCTTCACCTTACCTCCCCCCACACGGTGCCCCAGGTACTGTACCTCTGTCATCCCCATTTGGCACTTGTCTGCCCTGATGGTCAGACCTGCCCACCGAATCCTCTCTAACACCAACCCCACATGGCCCAGGTGCTCTTCCCAGGTTCGGCTGAAGACAGCAATGTCATCCAAGTAGGCCTGGGCGAACTCTCGGAACCCCTTCAGCAGGTCATCGACCACACTCTGGAAGGTGGCTGGCGCATTCTTCATCCCGAATGGCATCGTTTTGAACTCAAACAAGCCAAAGGAGGTGATGAAGGCGGACCGTTCCTGAGCCTCGGGAGTCATTGGTATCTGCCAATACCCCTTGCTCAGATCGAACGTAGAGATGTACTTCGCCCCAGCCAGCTCGTCTAACAGTGCGTCAATGCGGGGTAGGGGATAGGCGTCGGATTTGGTTACTTCGTTCAACCGGCGGTAGTCTACGCAGAACCTGGTTGTCCGGTCCTTCTTGGGAACCAGTACAACGGAGGCGGCCCAGGGACTGTTGGAGCGCGTGATTACGCCTAGCGCTAACATCTCCTGCACCTCTTGGTAGATACTCGCCTGCGCCTCTGGTGAGACCCGATACGCGGGTTGCCGAATCGGCCTATGCTCACCAGTGTCTACATGATGGGCACGTAGGGAAGTCAGGCCGGGCTTCCGGCTGAACTGGGCCTCAAAGGACTGCAGCACTGACTCCAGCTGCTCCCTCTTGTGGTGACCAAGCTCACTGCTCCAGCTAACTTCCTCTACACCACCCTCACCCTTGGCATCCGCGAGGAGGTCAGGAATGGGATCTTTTCCTGGTTCCTCCATCGGCAGGCAGCACACAGCGGCTACCGACTCCACACGCTCGTGGTATGCCTTCAACATGTTTATATGGTAGGTACGCTGCCTCCTACCATCGCTGTCAAATGACACCACGTAGGTGATGTCGCTTAGGCGTTTTGCAACCGTGTACGGTCCCGCCCAGGCAGCCTGGAGCTTGTTCTGACGTGTGGGCACCAGAACCAGCACCTTCTGCCCTACTCCAAAGACCCGAGCACGCGCGCCCTGGTCATACCAAGTCTTCTGCTTGGTCTGTGCTTCCGCAAGATTCGCTTGCGCTAGTCCCATGAGATTCTCTAACCGATCTCTGAGCTTCAACACATACTCCACCACGGACTCATCCTGGTGGATCAGCTCCCCTTCCCAAGCCTCCCGGAACAGGTCAAGAGGTCCACGGACTCTGCGGCCATATAGTAACTCGAAGGGCGAGAATCCGGTTGACTCCTGGGGCACCTCCCGATATGCAAACAGGAGGTGCGGCAGGTATCGCTCCCAGTCTCCTCCCTCCGAAGTCACAAATGCCCGTAGCATCTGCTTCAGAGTACCATTGAATCTCTCGCAGAGTCCGTTAGTCTGGGGATGATAGGGGGCAGTGTGGAGTTGGCGCACTCCGCACTTCGCCCAGAGACACTGGACCAGATCACTCATGAACTGTGTCCCTTGATCGGTTAGGATCTCACTGGGGAACCCTACTCTACTAAATATGCCTAGCAGAGCGTCCGCTACCTTTTCCGCAGTGATGGCGGACAGAGCCACAGCCTCCGGATACCGGGTAGCATAATCCACCACGGTGAGGATGTATCTCTTCCCCGATCTACTGGGCACAGGTAGGGGACCGACTATGTCCACGGCCACTCGTTGGAAAGGTTCCCCGACTATTGGCAAAGACCTTAGGGGAGCCCGAGCACTGGGGCGTCCAAGCCGTTGGCACACATCACAGGACTTACAGTAGGTCCGGACGTCATCCGACACTCCGGGCCAAAAAAAGTTCTGCGTCAGGCGCCTCAGTGTTCGGTCCCTCCCCAGGTGTCCCGCCAAAGGAATTTCATGGGCAACTGACATCAGTTGCTCCCGAAAGCTCCTGGGAACCACCAGTTGAACTTTCTCCCGCACTGGCCTATCCCCTTCTACCTTGGCTACCCGGTATAGTAACTGTTTCCACCAGGTCACACTCCCTGCCCCCATCCCAGCAAGGCCGCGGCCAGCTTGGCGCCTCATACCTTCCAGGGATGGGTCAGAGAGCTGAGCTTCCCTAAACTCCTGCCTGCGGCCCTCACTTCCTCCTAGGTTTGGACACTCTACAGGGGGAATATTGGGGTCAGTCAAGTTGGGGTCAGTCATGGTAGGGTCGGGGTAGTCACTCATACTCACCGCCGGAGTTGGCAAACCACTAGGGACAGGAGCATCACTGGGCACCCGCACAGGATTCAGCAAACTGGAACCGACATCCTCTGCGTTGCTAGGGGACGTAGGCCCACCAGAGGCAAGGGGCAGATGTGCTGATCTGGCCGCTGTGGTCTTTTCCTCTGGGATGGCTGACGCTGTGGTTGGCGGTTGTTCAGCCGCTAGGGTCTTTTCCTCTGGGCTGGGCGGTGCTGGCAGAGACGATGAAGACTGTAGTCTGGCCGCTTGGCTCCGGGTGATGGCGTTCGCGAAGGCAGTAACGATCCCTCCACCGAGATCATTCCCCAAGACGACATCAGTTGGGAGGCCATCCATTACGGCAACATCTCTTAGCTCTTGTCCAGCTCCCCAGTCGAGGTAGACTCTGGCCATGGGCACTTCTCGCTCTAGCCCATCGGCCACTGTAACTTTTGCAGTGCAACCCTGCAGTACGGCAGCAGGGTCGACCAGGTGGGGGCTTACAACGGTTATGGAGGCCCCAGAGTCTCTTAAGCCTTCGCCCTGCAGGGATCCCACTTGGACCGGCTGCAGGTGCCGCCACATATTTGGTGGGGGCTTCTTAGCCATACAGGTGACTCTTTCCGTGGAGTCCACCTGTTTCTTGCCACACTCCATCGGACTGACTGGAGGGGGTACAGTCTCTGGAAGCTCATCTTCCCGGGTTAAGCAAGCAATCCGGGCTCCAGCACTCGGATTTGGGGCACGAGTCTGGGGTGCTTGGGATGCAGGACAGTTCATCCTCAGATGTCCGATCTTCCCACAGCCATAGCACTTTTTGTCCAGGCGTGGCTCCGATGGCCTCTGATTACTGGCAGGGGCACTGCGGGGCGGTTGCTGGCCAAAAGCACCCGGGTTGGAAGATGCTGGCTTTGGGGGGCGATGAGCTGAAGAGGGGTGTCCCCCTGGTGGTACAGTCTTTTGGGGTTGGCTGCTGGTTGGGCGCTTCTGCCCCTGCGGCCGAATTGCCACATATTTGTCTGCTAACTGGGCAGCCATCTTTAAGCTGGGTGGCTCCCGATCTAGCACCCACTCCTTCACTTCTGGGGTGCACCTGCGGTAGAACTGCTCCCTGCAGATCAGGTCGATCAGTGCGTCCCACGTAGTGGCTTCCGAATCCTTCACCCACTTCACCACGTACTGCCTTAGCTGGGTGGCGAACTGCTCATGGGTGCTGCTAGGATTCTTGGGCAAGTCTCTGAATTTCTTCCTGTAAGACTCAGGAGTGATGAAGAATCGCTGGAGGAGGGCCTTCTGGACTTCGTCGTAGTTCCCACAGTCCTCCGTCGCCACTCCTCGATAGGCCTCCAAGGCCTCTCCATGCAGAGTGGGCACAAGGTGTCTCACCCACTCTGACTTGGGTAGATCGTGTAGTTTGCAAGTCCTTTCAAAAACTTGTAAATGTCCATCAATGTCCCCATCACTGTCTGCAAACTTGGCAAACTGAATACGTCCTGATCTGTGTACAACAGCTGACAACGGCTCCCGGGGTACCACGGCCTGTGGTGCCCGCTCATCACGCCACATCTGGATGATGATCAAGCGTTCTTGCTCTGTTGCCCTTTCCCCCAATTCCGCTAGCCGATCTGCTAGGGTATCCGGGCCGCCCCCCCTGGGACGTTGGGATCCTGGCCCTGCTAGGGATTGTTGGGAGACATGGCTGTTGTGAGAGAGGGAGGGGCTTGTGGTTCTCACCGGTTCCTCATGAAGGTCCACTGCTGGGCCGTCCTCTGCGATGCTGACGCCGTCAGTGTTTTCCACCTCCACCTGAGACTCCTCCCAGCTCCTGAGCGCCGCCTGCATGACGCTCTTGGACGCGTTGAAAGGGATATCCACACCCTTCTCCTGGCATACGATCTCCAGATCATCCTTGGACATTCCGCTGAATTCCGCCATCTTGTGCGTCCTCCTGCGCTGCAGTTACTCCTCTCCTGAGTAACTCGGCTTCTCCAATCAGGTGATGAAAAGCCGCCTGGGAATATCCCACCACTATGCCACCAATTTCTGTGACAGGACGGAACCGCACGGAAGCACTCGCCGCTTGCCGCGTCCCGTTGACTGCGCACAGAATGGAAGGTCAAGCCGCACGAGGCCTGACCACATAGGGGATTCCCGCTTACCGTCAGTAACCGCCTGTTACTGACTCCACCCACTGCGCTGTGGGCGGGTTCTCGCTGCCACCACCAAACTCCTAACCTGCCGTGGCGTTTGGAACCACGGTTCTGCTCTGTATGTGCCGACGCACTGCTTTACCACACCTGTGTGGTGTCGACGAATCCCCACTAGCCACTTGCTAGGCCTCTACCGGTAGCTGGCGGAAGGCGGAGCTTGGAGACGTCAGGTGCTTCCCTGGACAGCCGGAGAACGGGGCTAGGTTTGGCCTAACCCTGTTGGTCACAAGATGAAGCAGTCTTCTTGAGGCAAAGGTGTTTTATTGCTCAAAAACCTTGAAAAAGGCTCCTCCCTATTGCTAGGGGCAACAGCATACAATTAAGATGTTTCAGCAGAAGAAGATGTTACAATACACAATCCTATGGGCCAACTGCCCTCCTTTTATCCCTCTCCAAGACCCCTTACCACAGGGGGTAAGCCCGCCCTGTGGTGTACAACCAATCAATGTTTACCCATGAGCTGTGCATGCTCTGGACTCATGCACACCTAACATTGTCCCCAATGGACAGTGGGGAGTGGCCGGTCTCCTTTGTCTCTCCCATCTGGGAGAGCAGGCTACTCCCACGGTGCCGTTCAGTCTGGCTGGGGGGAGGTTTTCCCTCCTAAACTGACTTCCAGAAACCTGCCCGGGACCCCTTCTCACTGCCTGCAGCCTGGATTTGGGCTCCAGAGCTGGGCAGCCTGGCTCCCCGGTCCAGGTCTCTGGTCCACTACGGCTGATCTCCATGGAGCTCCAAGAAACCACTCAGCTTGTTTTATGGCTAAGCTGCTTCTCTTTCTCCCTGTCCCCATTGGAACTGTGAGGCTGGATGGGAATGCATTCCGTTTTTAGGGAAAAGGTCTGGGAGAATCCATCAGCCTGCACAGCTATGGATTCCCCCCTCCTGGGACACACAATCAAGTAAGTGCATTTTATCTTTAAATACATTACATTTTTAAATCACACTGTACATTTCTCTTTAAATATACCCTGAGCCTGTGCCCTGCACAGACTCTACATGCTCAGGCACTGCAGTGCCTTCCCTAGCCCTGCAGCCTGGCTGCGAGGGCTCTCTGTGTGCTGGAGGTATGGGGCTGGCTTCCCCCATCCTCCAGCCTGCTTTTCTGCCTCTGGGGTTCCAGGGAGCTGGCTCTCCCTGTCCCCCCAGGGTGGCACTAATCAGTGGCCTCGCCGCACGCAGCGGCGCACCCCCCTGTACCTAAGCCCGGCGGACCGGGACACTTGTCCCGGCCGCCGTGAGCCTGGCTTGTTTCAGCGCTGAGGCGCCGGGAGCGTAGCTCCCGGACCCCAGCGCTCACCATCCTGCTGGCCCGCCTAATGTGCCCACGCCGCTAGGGAGCCGGCTAGCCCGGTCCCCCCTGAGCGGCGCCTGTCGTGTGGCCTCGCTGCAGCGTCCGGCGGGGAGCCGGGCTGCAGCGCACCCCCCTCGCCGGCTAGCAGCCCGGGACGTCCGTCCCGGCTGCTGCGGCTGGCCACCCGTGCTGTGCTGAGGCGCTGGGAGCAGAGCTCCCGGCCCCCAGCGGCGGCTCTCGCATAGAGCACTGCAGCGGGAGCCGAGCTCCCAGCCGCAGCGCTCACCCTTCTCCCCGGCGCGCACACTCCAGTGCGCCCGGGGCTACACTGACCGCTGCCGGGAGCGGAGCTCCCGGACTCCGGCGGTCAGAGGCTGCCTCCTCTCCCCCGGCGCGCACACTCTGCTGAGCGCGCCGGGGGCTGTCCTCCCTGCCGTGGTCTCCGGAGGGGTCCGGGACCACGGCACATTTTGAAAATTACATTTTTATACATTTTAAAACACGGCGCCTAGCGCCCACAATATATTTCAAATTTGGCGCCAAGAGCCCCTTTTGTCCTTGCAAATGGCGCCGGGCACTAGGGATTAACCCCTTCAGTGCCAGGGCGGCCATTTGCCTCGTGGCTGGGGGCTCTCCGGCCACACCGGGTAACAACCTTCTCCCCCGGTTCTCAGGTACAGAGGCAGGGGAGAAGGATCACATACACCGGGTAACAACCTTCTCCCCAGGTTCTCAGGTACAGAGGCAGGTGAGAAGGATCACATACACCGGGTAACAACCTTCTCCCCAGGTTCCCAGGTACAGAGGCAGGTGAGAAGGATCACATACACCGGGTAACAACCTCTCCAGGTTCCCAGGTACAGAGGCAGGTGAGAAGGATCACATACACCGGGTAACAACCTTCTCCCCAGGTTCACAGGCACAGAGGCAGGTGAGAAGGATCACATACACCGGGTAACAACCTTCTCCCCAGGTTCCCTGGTACAGAGGCAGGTGAGAAGGATCACATACACCGGGTAACAACCTTCTCCCCAGGTTCCCAGGTACAGAGGCAGGTGAGAAGGATCACATACACCGGGTAACAACCTTCTCCCCAGGTTCCCAGGTACAGAGGCAGGTGAGAAGGATCACATACACCGGGTAACAACCTTCTCTCCAGGTTCCCAGGTACAGAGGCAGGTGAGAAGGATCACAATCACCGGGTAACAACCTTCTCGCCAGGTTCCCAGGTACAGAGGCAGGTGAGAAGGATCACATACACTGGGTAACAACCTTCTCTCCAGGTTCCCAGGTACAGAGGCAGGTGAGAAGGATCACATACACCGGGTAACAACCTTCTCCCCAGGATCCCAGGTACAGAGGCAGGTGAGAAGGATCACATACACCGGGTAACAACCTTCTCCCCAGTTTCTCAGGTACAGAGGCAGATGAGAAGGATCACATACACCGGGTAACAACCTTCTCCCCAGGTTCCCAGGTACAGAGGCAGGTGAGAAGGATCACATACACCGGATAACAATCTTCTCCCCAGGTTCTCAGGTACAGAGGCAGGTGAGAAGGATCACATACACCGGGTAACAACCTCTCCTGGTTCCCAGGTACAGAGGCAGGTGAGAAGGATCACATACACCGGGTAACAACCTTCTCCCCAGGTTCTCAGGTACAGAGGCAGGTGAAAAGGATCACATACACCGGGTAACAACCTCCCCAGGTTCCCAGGTACAGGGGCAGGTGAGAAGGATCACATACACCGGGTAACAACCTTCTCCCCAGGTTCTCAGGTACAGAGGCAGGTG
Source organism: Pseudophryne corroboree (assembly GCF_028390025.1). Classification (NCBI taxonomy): domain Eukaryota; kingdom Metazoa; phylum Chordata; class Amphibia; order Anura; family Myobatrachidae; genus Pseudophryne; species Pseudophryne corroboree. The sequence continues at coordinate 143,563 of NW_026970201.1, read as the reverse complement.
AGAAGGATCACATACACCGGGTAACAACCTTCTCCCCAGGTTCCCAGGTACAGAGGCAGGTGAGAAGGATCACATACACCGGGTAACAACCTTCTCCCCAGGTTCCCAGGTACAGGGGCAGGTGAGAAGGATCACATACACCGGGTAACAACCTTCTCCCCAGGTTCTCAGGTACAGAGGCAGGTGAGAAGGATCACATACACCGGGTAACAACCTTCTCCCCAGGTTCCCAGGTACAGAGGCAGGTGAGAAGGATCACATACACCGGGTAACAGCCTTCTCCCCAGGTTCTCAGGTACAGAGGCAGGTGAGAAGGATCACATACACCGGGTAACAACCTTCTCCCCAGGTTCCCAGGTACAGAGGCAGGTGAGAAGGATCACATACACCGGGTAACAACCTCCCCAGGTTCTCAGGTACAGAGGCAGGTGAGAAGGATCACATACACCGGGTAACAACCTCTCCAGGTTCCCAGGTACAGAGGCAGGTGAGAAGGATCACATACACCGGGTAACAACCTTCTCCCCAGGTTCCCAGGTACAGAGGCAGGTGAGAAGGATCACATACACCGGGTAACAACCTCTCCAGGTTCCCAGGTACAGAGGCAGGTGAGAAGGATCACATACACCGGGTAACAACCTTCTCCCCAGGTTCCCAGGTAGAGGCAGGTGAGAAGGATCACATACACCGGGTAACAACCTCCCCAGGATCCCAGGTACAGAGGCAGGTGAGAAGGATCACATACACCGGGTAACAACCTCCCCAGGTTCCCAGGTACAGAGGCAGGGGAGAAGGATCACATACACCGGGTAACAACCTTCTCCCCCGGTTCTCAGGTACAGAGGCAGGGGAGAAGGATCACATACACCGGGTAACAACCTTCTCCCCAGGTTCTCAGGTACAGAGGCAGGTGAGAAGGATCACATACACCGGGTAACAACCTTCTCCCCAGGTTCCCAGGTACAGAGGCAGGTGAGAAGGATCACATACACCGGGTAACAACCTCTCCAGGTTCCCAGGTACAGAGGCAGGTGAGAAGGATCACATACACCGGGTAACAACCTTCTCCCCAGGTTCACAGGCACAGAGGCAGGTGAGAAGGATCACATACACCGGGTAACAACCTTCTCCCCAGGTTCCCAGGTACAGAGGCAGGTGAGAAGGATCACATACACCGGGTAACAACCTTCTCCCCAGGTTCCCAGGTACAGAGGCAGGTGAGAAGGATCACATACACCGGGTAACAACCTTCTCTCAAGGTTCCCAGGTACAGAGGCAGGTGAGAAGGATCACAATCACCGGGTAACAACCTTCTCGCCAGGTTCCCAGGTACAGAGGCAGGTGAGAAGGATCACATACACTGGGTAACAACCTTCTCGCCAGGTTCCCAGGTACAGAGGCAGGTGAGAAGGATCACATACACCGGGTAACAACCTTCTCCCCAGGTTCCCAGGTACAGAGGCAGGTGAGAAGGATCACATACACCGGGTAACAACCTTCTCCCCAGTTTCTCAGGTACAGAGGCAGATGAGAAGGATCACATACACCGGGTAACAACCTTCTCCCCAGGTTCCCAGGTACAGAGGCAGGTGAGAAGGATCACATACACCGGATAACAATCTTCTCCCCAGGTTCTCAGGTACAGAGGCAGGTGAGAAGGATCACATACACCGGGTAACAACCTCTCCTGGTTCCCAGGTACAGAGGCAGGTGAGAAGGATCACATACACCGGGTAACAACCTTCTCCCCAGGTTCTCAGGTACAGAGGCAGGTGAAAAGGATCACATACACCGGGTAACAACCTCCCCAGGTTCCCAGGTACAGGGGCAGGTGAGAAGGATCACATACACCGGGTAACAACCTTCTCCCCAGGTTCTCAGGTACAGAGGCAGGTGAGAAGGATCACATACACCGGGTAACAACCTTCTCCCCAGGTTCCCAGGTACAGAGGCAGGTGAGAAGGATCACATACACCGGGTAACAGCCTTCTCCCCAGGTTCTCAGGTACAGAGGCAGGTGAGAAGGATCACATACACCGGGTAACAACCTTCTCCCCAGGTTCCCAGGTACAGAGGCAGGTGAGAAGGATCACATACACCGGGTAACAACCTCCCCAGGTTCTCAGGTACAGAGGCAGGTGAGAAGGATCACATACACCGGGTAACAACCTTCTCCCCAGGTTCCCAGGTAGAGGCAGGTGAGAAGGATCACATACACCGGGTAACAACCTCCCCAGGATCCCAGGTACAGAGGCAGGTGAGAAGTATCACATACACCGGGTAACAACCTCCCCAGGTTCCCAGGTACAGAGGCAGGGGAGAAGGATCACATACACCGGGTAACAACCTTCTCCCCCGGTTCTCAGGTACAGAGGCAGGGGAGAAGGATCACATACACCGGGTAACAACCTTCTCCCCAGGTTCTCAGGTACAGAGGCAGGTGAGAAGGATCACATACACCGGGTAACAACCTTCTCGCCAGGTTCCCAGGTACAGAGGCAGGTGAGAAGGATCACATACACTGGGTAACAACCTTCTCTCCAGGTTCCCAGGTACAGAGGCAGGTGAGAAGGATCACATACACCGGGTAACAACCTTCTCCCCAGGTTCACAGGCACAGAGGCAGGTGAGAAGGATCACATACACCGGGTAACAACCTTCTCCCCAGGTTCCCAGGTACAGAGGCAGGTGAGAAGGATCACATACACCGGGTAACAACCTTCTCCCCAGGTTCCCAGGTACAGAGGCAGGTGAGAAGGATCACATACACCGGGTAACAACCTTCTCCCCAGGTTCCCAGGTACAGAGGCAGGTGAGAAGGATCACATATACCGGGTAACAACCTTCTCCCCAGGTTCTCAGGTACAGAGGCAGATGAGAAGGATCACATACACCTGGTAACAACCTTCTCCCCAGGTTCCCAGGTACAGAGGCAGGTGAGAAGGATCACATACACCGGGTAACAACCTCTCCAGGTTCCCAGGTACAGAGGCAGGTGAGAAGGATCACATACACCGGGTAACAACCTTTCCAGGTTTCCAGGTACAGAGGCAGGTGAGAAGGATCACATACACCGCGTAACAACCTTCTCCCCAAGTTCCCAGGTACAGAGGCAGGTGAGAAGGATCATCATACACCGGGTAACAACCTCTCCAGGTTCTCAGGTACAGAGGCAGGTGAGAAGGATCACATACACCGGGTAACAACCTTCTCTCCAGGTTCCCAGGTACAGAGGCAGGTGAGACGGATCACATACACCGGGTAACAACCTTCTCCCCAGGTTTCCAGGTACAGAGGCAGGTGAGAAGGATCACATACACCGGGTAACAACCTTCTCCCCAGGTTCTCAGGTACAGAGGCAGGTGAGAAGGATCACATACACCGGGTAACAACCTTCTCCCCAGGTTCCCAGGTACAGAGGCAGGTGAGAAGGATCACATACACCGGGTAACAACCTTCTCCCCAGGTTTCCAGGTACAGAGGCAGGTGAGAAGGATCACATACACCGGGTAACAACCTTCTCCCCAGGTTCCCAGGTACAGAGGCAGGTGAGAAGGATCACATACACCGGGTAACAACCTTCTCCCCAGGATCCCAGGTACAGAGGCACGTGAGAAGGATCACATACACCGGGTAACAACCTCTCCAGGTTCCCAGGTACAGAGGCAGGTGAGAAGGATCACATACACCGGGTAACAACCTCCCCAGGTTCTCAGGTACAGAGGCAGGTGAGAAGGATCACATACACCGGGTAACAACCTTCTCCCCAGGTTCCCAGGTACAGAGGCAGGTGAGAAGGATCACATACACCGGGTAACAACCTTCTCCCCAGGTTCCCAGGTACAGAGGCAGGTGAGAAGGATCAAAATCACCGGGTAACAACCTTCTCGCCAGGTTCCCAGGTACAGAGGCAGGTGAGAAGGATCACATACACTGGGTAACAACCTTCTCTCCAGGTTCCCAGGTACAGAGGCAGGTGAGAAGGATCACATACACCGGGTAACAACCTCCCCAGGTTCTCAGGTACAGAGGCAGGTGAGAAGGATCACATACACCGGGTAACAACCTTCTCCCCAGGTTCCCAGGTACAGAGGCAGGTGAGAAGGATCACATACACCGGGTAACAACCTCTCCAGGTTCTCAGGTACAGAGGCAGGTGAGAAGGATCACATACACCGGGTAACAACCTTCTCCCCAGGTTCCCAGGTAGAGGCAGGTGAGAAGGATCACATACACCGGGTAACAACCTCCCCAGGATCCCAGGTACAGAGGCAGGTGAGAAGGATCACATACACTGGGTAACAACCTCCCCAGGTTCCCAGGTACAGAGGCAGGGGACAAGGATCACATACACCGGGAAACAACCTTCTCCCCAGGTTCTCAGGTACAGAGGCAGGGGAGAAGGATCACATACACTGGGTAACAACCTTCTCCCCAGGTTCTCAGGTACAGAGGCAGGTGAGAAGGATCACATACACCGGGTAACAACCTTCTCCCCAGGTTCCCAGGTACAGAGGCAGGTGAGAAGGATCACATACACCGGGTAACAACCTTCTCCCCAGGTTCCCAGGTACAGAGGCAGGGGAGAAGGATCACATACACCGGGTAACAACCTTCTCCCCAGGTTCCCAGGTACAGAGGCAGGTGAGAAGGATCACATACACCGGGTAACAACCTTCTCCCCAGGTTCCCAGGTACAGAGGCAGGTGAGAAGGATCACATACACCAGGTAACAACCTCTCCAGGTTTCCAGGTACAGAGGCAGGTGAGAAGGATCACATACACCGGGTAACAACCTTCTCCCCAGGTTCCCAGGTACAGAGGCAGGTGAGAAGGTTCACATACACCAGGTAACAACCTCTCCAGGTTTCCAGGTAAAGAGGCAGGTGAGAAGGATCACATACACCGGGTAACAACCTTCTCCCCAGGTTCTCAGGTACAGAGGCAGGTGAGAAGGATCACATACACCGGGTAACAACCTTCTCCCCAGGTTCCCAGGTACAGAGGCAGGTGAGAAGGATCACATACACCGGGTAACAACCTCCCCAGGTTCCCAGGTACAGAGGCAGGTGAGAAGGATCACATACACCGGGTAACAACCTTCTCCCCAGGTTCCCAGGTACAGAGGCAGGTGAGAAGGATCACATACACCGGGTAACAACCTTCTCCCCAGGTTCCCAGGTACAGAGGCAGGTGAGAAGGATCACATACACCGGGTAACAACCTTCTCCCCAGCTTCTCAGGTACAGAGGCAGATGAGAAGGATCACATACACCGGGTAACAACCTTCTCCCCGGGTTCCCAGGTACAGAGGCAGGTGAGAAGGATCACATACACCGGATAACAATCTTCTCCCCAGGTTCTCAGGTACAGAGGCAGGTGAGAAGGATCACATACACCGGGTAACAACCTCTCCAGGTTCCCAGGTACAGAGGAAGGTGAGAAGGATCACATACACCGGGTAACAACCTTCTCCCCAGGTTCTCAGGTACAGAGGCAGGTGAAAAGAATCACATACACCGGGTAACAACCTCCTCAAGGTTCCCAGGTACAGAGGCAGGTGAGAAGGATCACATACACCGGGTAACAACCTTCTCCCCAGGTTCTCAGGTACAGAGGCAGGTGAGAAGGATCACATACACCGGGTAACAACCTTCTCCCCAGGTTCCCAGGTACAGAGGCAGGTGAGCAGGATCACATACACCGGGTAACAACCTCCCCAGGTTCTCAGGTACAGAGGCAGGTGAGAAGGATCACATACACCGGGTAACAACCTCTCCAGGTTCCCAGGTACAGAGGCAGGTGAGAAGGATCACATACACCGGGTAACAACCTTCTCCCCAGGTTCCCAGGTACAGAGGCAGGTGAGAAGGATCACATACACCGGGTAACAACATCTCCAGGTTCCCAGGTACAGAGGCAGGTGAGAAGGATCACATACACCGGGTAACAACCTTCTCCCCAGGTTCCCAAATAGAGGCAGGTGAGAAGGATCACATACACCGGGTAACAACCTCCCCAGGATCCCAGGTACAGAGGCAGGTGAGAAGGATCACATACACCGGGTAACAACCTCCCCAGGTTCCCAGGTACAGAGGCAGGGGAGAAGGATCACATACACCGGGTAACAACCTTCTCCCCAGGTTCTCAGGTACAGAGGCAGGTGAGAAGGATCACATACACCGGGTAACAACCTTCTCCCCAGGTTCTCAGGTACAGAGGCAGGTGAGAAGGATCACATACACCGGGTAACAACCTTCTCCCCAGGTTCCCAGGTACAGAGGCAGGTGAGAAGGATCACATACACCGGGTAACAACCTCTCCAGGTTCCCAGGTACAGAGGCAGGTGAGAAGGATCACATACACCGGGTAACAAACTTCTCCCCAGGTTCCCAGGTACAGAGGCAGGTGAGAAGGATCACATACACCGGGTAACAACCTTCTCCCCAGGTTCCAAGGTACAGAGGCAGGTGAGAAGGATCACATACACCGGGTAACAACCTTCTCTCCATGTTCCCAGGTACAGAGGCAGGTGAGAAGGATCACATACACCGGGTAACAACCTTCTCGCCAGGTTCCCAGGTACAGAGGCAGGTGAGAAGGGTCACATACACCGGGTAACAACCTTCTCTCCAGGTTCCCAGGTACAGAGGCAGGTGAGAAGGATCACATACACCGGGTAACAACCTCCCCAGGTTCTCAGGTACAAAGGCAGGTGAGAAGGATCACATACACCGGTTAACAACCTTCTCCCCAGGTTCCCAGGTACAGAGGCAGGTGAGAAGGATCACATACACCGGGTAACAACCTTCTCCCCAGGTTCCCAGGTACAGAGGCAGGTGAGAAGGATCACATACACCGGGTAACAACCTTCTCCCCAGCTTCTCAGGTACAGAGGCAGATGAGAAGGATCACATACACCGGGTAACAACCTTCTCCCCAGGTTCCCAGGTACAGAGGCAGGTGAGAAGGATCACATACACCGGATAACAATCTTCTCCCCAGGTTCTCAGGTACAGAGGCAGGTGAGAAGGATCACATACACCGGGTAACAACCTCTCCTGGTTCCCAGGTACAGAGGCAGGTGAGAAGGATCACATACACCGGGTAACAACCTTCTCCCCAGGTTCTCAGGTACAGAGGCAGGTGAAAAGGATCACATACACCGGGTAACAACCTCCCCAGGTTCCCAGGTACAGGGGCAGGTGAGAAGGATCACATACACCGGGTAACAACCTTCTCCCCAGGTTCTCAGGTACAGAGGCTGGTGAGAAGGATCACATACACCGGGTAACAACCTTCTCCCCAGGTTCCCAGGTACAGAGGCAGGTGAGAAGGATCACATACACCGGGTAACAACCTCCCCAGGTTCTCAGGTACAGAGGCAGGTGAGAAGGATCACATACACCGGGTAACAACCTCTCCAGGTTCCCAGGTACAGAGGCAGGTGAGAAGGATCACATACACCGGGTAACAACCTTCCCCCAGGTTCCCAGGTACAGAGGTAGGTGAGAAGGATCACATACACCGGGTAACAACCTCTCCAGGTTCCCAGGTACAGAGGCAGGTGAGAAGGATCACATACACCGGGTAACAACCTTCTCCCCAGGTTCCCAGGTAGAGGCAGGTGAGAAGGATCACATACACCGGGTAACAACCTCCCCAGGATCCCAGGTACAGAGGCAGGTGAGAAGGATCACATACACCGGGTAACAACCTCCCCAGGTTCCCAGGTACAGAGGCAGGGGAGAAGGATCACATACACCGGGTAACAACCTTCTCCCCCGGTTCTCAGGTACAGAGGCAGGGGAGAAGGATCACATACACCGGGTAACAACCTTCTCCCCAGGTTCTCAGGTACAGAGGCAGGTGAGAAGGATCACATACACCGGGTAACAACCTTCTCCCCAGGTTCCCAGGTACAGAGGCAGGTGAGAAGGATCACATACACCGGGTAACAACCTCTCCAGGTTCCCAGGTACAGAGGCAGGTGAGAAGGATCACATACACCGGGTAACAACCTTCTCCCCAGGTTCCAAGGCACAGAGGCAGGTGAGAAGGATCACATACACCGGGTAACAACCTTCTCCACAGGTTCCCAGGTACAGAGGCAGGTGAGAAGGATCACATACACCGGGTAACAACCTTCTCCCCAGGTTCCCAGGTACAGAGGTAGGTGAGAAGGATCACATACACCGGGTAACAACCTTCTCCCCAGGTTCCCAGGTACAGAGGCAGGTGAGAAGGATCACATACACCGGGTAACAACCTTCTCTCCAGGTTCCCAGGTACAGAGGCAGGTGAGAAGGATCACAATCACCGGGTAACAACCTTCTCGCCAGGTTCCCAGGTACAGAGGCAGGTGAGAAGGATCACATACACTGGGTAACAACCTTCTCTCCAGGTTCCCAGGTACAGAGGCAGGTGAGAAGGATCACATACACCGGGTAACAACCTCCCCAGGTTCTCAGGTACAGAGGCAGGTGAGAAGGATCACATACACCGGGTAACAACCTTCTCCCCAGGTTCCCAGGTACAGAGGCAGGTGAGAAGGATCACATACACCGGGTAACAACCTTCTCCCCAGGTTCCCAGGTACAGAGGCAGGTGAGAAGGATCACATACACCGGGTAACAACCTTCTCCCCAGGTTCCCAGGTACAGAGGCAGGTGAGAAGGATCACATACACCGGGTAACAAACTTCTCCCCAGATTCTCAGGTACAGAGGCAGATGAGAAGGATCACATACACCGGGTAACAACCTTCTCCCCAGGTTCCCAGGTACAGAGGCAGGTGAGAAGGATCACATACACCGGGTAACAACCTCTCCAGGTTCCCAGGTACAGAGGCAGGTGAGAAGGATCACATACACCGGGTAACAACCTTTCCAGGTTTCCAGGTACAGAGGCAGGTGAGAAGGATCACATACACCGCGTAACAACCTTCTCCCCAAGTTCCCAGGTACAGAGGCAGGTGAGAAGGATCATCATACACCGGGTAACAACCTACCCAGGATCCCAGGTACAGAGGCAGGTGAGAAGGATCACATACACCGGGTAACAACCTCCCCAGGTTCCCAGGTACAGAGGCAGGGGACTAGGATCACATACACCGGGTAACAACCTTCTCGCCAGGTTCCCAGGTACAGAGGCAGGTGAGAAGGATCACATACACTGGGTAACAACCTTCTCTCCAGGTTCCCAGGAACAGAGGCAGGTGAGAAGGATCACATACACCGGGTAACAACCTCCCCAGGTTCTCAGGTACAGAGGCAGGTGAGAAGGATCACATACACCGGGTAACAACCTCCCCAGGTTCTCAGGTACAGAGGCAGGTGAGAAGGATCACATACACCGGGTAACAACCTTCTCCCCAGGTTCCCAGGTACAGAGGCAGGTGAGAAGGATCACATACACCGGGTAACAACCTTCTCCCCAGGTTCCCAGGTACAGAGGCAGGTGAGAAGGATCACATACACCGGGTAACAACCTCCTCCCCAGGTACCCAGGTACAGAGGCAGGTGAGAAGGATCACATACACCGGGTAACAACCTTCTCCCCAGGTTCCCAGGTACAGAGGCAGGTGAGAAGGATCACATACACCGGGTAACAACCTTCTCTCCAGGTTCCCAGGTACAGAGGCAGGTGAGAAGGATCACAATCACCGGGTAACAACCTTCTCGCCAGGTTCCCAGGTACAGAGGCAGGTGAGAAGGATCACATACACTGGGTAACAACCTTCTCTCCAGGTTCCCAGGTACAGAGGCAGGTGAGAAGGATCACATACACCGGGTAACAACCTCCCCAGGTTCTCAGGTACAGAGGCAGGTGAGAAGGATCACATACACCGGGTAACAACCTTCTCCCCAGGTTCCCAGGTACAGAGGCAGGTGAGAAGGATCACATACACCGGGTAACAACCTTCTCCCCAGGTTCCCAGGTACAGAGGCAGGTGAGAAGGATCACATACACCGGGTAACAACCTTCTCCCTAGGTTCCCAGGTACAGAGGCAGGTGAGAAGGATCACATACACCGGGTAACAAACTTCTCCCCAGGTTCTCAGGTACATAGGCAGATGAGAAGGATCACATACACCGGGTAACAACCTTCTCCCCAGGTTCCCAGGTACAGAGGCAGGTGAGAAGGATCACATACACCGGGTAACAACCTCTCCAGGTTCCCAGGTACAGAGGCAGGTGAGAAGGATCACATACACCGGGTAACAACCTTTCCAGGTTCCCAGGTACAGAGGCAGGTGAGAAGGATCACATACACCGCGTAACAACCTTCTCCCCAAGTTCCCAGGTACAGAGGCAGGTGAGAAGGATCATCATACACCGGGTAACAACCTCCCCAGGATCCCAGTTACAGAGGCAGGTGAGAAGGATCACATACACCGGGTAACAACCTCCCCAGGTTTCAAGGTACAGAGGCAGGGGACAAGGATCACATACACCGGGTAACAACCTTCTCGCCAGGTTCCCAGGTACAGAGGCAGGTGAGAAGGATCACATACACTGGGTAACAACCTTCTCTCCAGGTTCCCAGGTACAGAGGCAGGTGAGAAGGATCACATACACCTGGTAACAACCTCCCCAGGTTCTCAGGTACAGAAGCAGGTGAGAAGGATCACATACACCGGGTAACAACCTCTCCAGGTTCTCAGGTACAGAGGCAGGGGAGAAGGATCACATATACACCGGGTAACAACCTTCTCTCCAGGTTCTCAGGTACAGAGGCAGGTGAGAAGGATCACATACACCGGGTAACAACCTTCTCCCCAGGTTCCCAGGTACAGAGGCAGGTGAGAAGGATCACATACACCGGGTAACAACCTCTCCAGGTTCCCAGGTACAGAGGCAGGTGAGAAGGATCACATACACCGGGTAACAACCTTCTCCCCAGGTTCCCAGGCACAGAGGCAGGTGAGAAGGATCACATACACCGGGTAACAACCTTCTCCCCAGGTTCCCAGGTACAGAGGCAGGTGAGAAGGATCACATACACCGGGTAACAACCTTCTCCCCAGGTTCCCAGGTACAGAGGCAGGTGAGAAGGATCACATACACCGGGTAACAAACTTCTCCCCAGGTTTTCAGGTACAGAGGCAGATGAGAAGGATCACATACACCGGGTAACAACCTCTCCAGGTTCCCAGGTACAGAGGCAGGTGAGAAGGATCACATACACCGGGTAACAACCTCTCCAGGTTCTCAGGTACAGAGGCAGGTGAGAAGGATCACATACACCGGGTAACAACCTTCTCCCCAGGTTCCCAGGTAGAGGCAGGTGAGAAGGATCACATACACCGGGTAACAACCTCCCCAGGATCCCAGGTACAGAGGCAGGTGAGAAGGATCACATACACCGGGTAACAACCTCCCCAGGTTCCCAGGTACAGAGGCAGGGGACAAGGATCACATACACCGGGTAACAACCTTCTCCCCAGGTTCTCAGGTACAGAGGCAGGGGAGAAGGATCACATACACTGGGTAACAACCTTCTCCCCAGGTTCTCAGGTACAGAGGCAGGTGAGAAGGATCACATACACCGGGTAACAACCTTCTCCCCAGGTTCCCAGGTACAGAGGCAGGTGAGAAGGATCACATACACCGGGTAACAACCTTCTCCCCAGGTTCCCAGGTACAGAGGCAGGGGAGAAGGATCAAATACACCGGGTAACAACCTTCTCCCCAGGTTCCCAGGTACAGAGGCAGGTGAGAAGGATCACATACACCGGGTAACAACCTTCTCCCCAGGTTCCCAGGTACAGAGGCAGGTGAGAAGGATCACATACACCAGGTAACAACCTCTCCAGGTTTCCAGGTACAGAGGCAGGTGAGAAGGATCACATACACCGGGTAACAACCTTCTCCCCAGGTTCCCAGGTACAGAGGCAGGTGAGAAGGTTCACATACACCAGGTAACAACCTCTCCAGGTTTCCAGGTAAAGAGGCAGGTGAGAAGGATCACATACACCGGGTAACAACCTTCTCCCCAGGTTCTCAGGTACAGAGGCAGGTGAGAAGGATCACATACACCGGGTAACAACCTTCTCCCCAGGTTCCCAGGTACAGAGGCAGGTGAGAAGGATCACATACACCGGGTAACAACCTCCCCAGGTTCCCAGGTACAGAGGCAGGTGAGAAGGATCACATACACCGGGTAACAACCTTCTCCCCAGGTTCCCAGGTACAGAGGCAGGTGAGAAGGATCACATACACCGGGTAACAACCTTCTCCCCAGGTTCCCAGGTACAGAGGCAGGTGAGAAGGATCACATACACCGGGTAACAACCTTCTCCCCAGCTTCTCAGGTACAGAGGCAGATGAGAAGGATCACATACACCGGGTAACAACCTTCTCCCCAGGTTCCCAGGTACAGAGGCAGGTGAGAAGGATCACATACACCGGGTAACAACCTTCTCCCTAGGTTCCCAGGTACAGAGGCAGGTGAGAAGGATCACATACACCGGGTAACAAACTTCTCCCCAGGTTCTCAGGTACATAGGCAGATGAGAAGGATCACATACACCGGGTAACAACCTTCTCCCCAGGTTCCCAGGTACAGAGGCAGGTGAGAAGGATCACATACACCGGGTAACAACCTCTCCAGGTTCCCAGGTACAGAGGCAGGTGAGAAGGATCACATACACCGGGTAACAACCTTTCCAGGTTCCCAGGTACAGAGGCAGGTGAGAAGGATCACATACACCGCGTAACAACCTTCTCCCCAAGTTCCCAGGTACAGAGGCAGGTGAGAAGGATCATCATACACCGGGTAACAACCTCCCCAGGATCCCAGTTACAGAGGCAGGTGAGAAGGATCACATACACCGGGTAACAACCTCCCCAGGTTCCAAGGTACAGAGGCAGGGGACAAGGATCACATACACCGGGTAACAACCTTCTCGCCAGGTTCCCAGGTACAGAGGCAGGTGAGAAGGATCACATACACTGGGTAACAACCTTCTCTCCAGGTTCCCAGGTACAGAGGCAGGTGAGAAGGATCACATACACCTGGTAACAACCTCCCCAGGTTCTCAGGTACAGAAGCAGGTGAGAAGGATCACATACACCGGGTAACAACCTCTCCAGGTTCTCAGGTACAGAGGCAGGGGAGAAGGATCACATATACACCGGGTAACAACCTTCTCTCCAGGTTCTCAGGTACAGAGGCAGGTGAGAAGGATCACATACACCGGGTAACAACCTTCTCCCCAGGTTCCCAGGTACAGAGGCAGGTGAGAAGGATCACATACACCGGGTAACAACCTCTCCAGGTTCCCAGGTACAGAGGCAGGTGAGAAGGATCACATACACCGGGTAACAACCTTCTCCCCAGGTTCCCAGGCACAGAGGCAGGTGAGAAGGATCACATACACCGGGTAACAACCTTCTCCCCAGGTTCCCAGGTACAGAGGCAGGTGAGAAGGATCACATACACCGGGTAACAACCTTCTCCCCAGGTTCCCAGGTACAGAGGCAGGTGAGAAGGATCACATACACCGGGTAACAAACTTCTCCCCAGGTTTTCAGGTACAGAGGCAGATGAGAAGGATCACATACACCGGGTAACAACCTCTCCAGGTTCCCAGGTACAGAGGCAGGTGAGAAGGATCACATACACCGGGTAACAACCTCTCCAGGTTCTCAGGTACAGAGGCAGGTGAGAAGGATCACATACACCGGGTAACAACCTTCTCCCCAGGTTCCCAGGTAGAGGCAGGTGAGAAGGATCACATACACCGGGTAACAACCTCCCCAGGATCCCAGGTACAGAGGCAGGTGAGAAGGATCACATACACCGGGTAACAACCTCCCCAGGTTCCCAGGTACAGAGGCAGGGGACAAGGATCACATACACCGGGTAACAACCTTCTCCCCAGGTTCTCAGGTACAGAGGCAGGGGAGAAGGATCACATACACTGGGTAACAACCTTCTCCCCAGGTTCTCAGGTACAGAGGCAGGTGAGAAGGATCACATACACCGGGTAACAACCTTCTCCCCAGGTTCCCAGGTACAGAGGCAGGTGAGAAGGATCACATACACCGGGTAACAACCTTCTCCCCAGGTTCCCAGGTACAGAGGCAGGGGAGAAGGATCAAATACACCGGGTAACAACCTTCTCCCCAGGTTCCCAGGTACAGAGGCAGGTGAGAAGGATCACATACACCGGGTAACAACCTTCTCCCCAGGTTCCCAGGTACAGAGGCAGGTGAGAAGGATCACATACACCAGGTAACAACCTCTCCAGGTTTCCAGGTACAGAGGCAGGTGAGAAGGATCACATACACCGGGTAACAACCTTCTCCCCAGGTTCCCAGGTACAGAGGCAGGTGAGAAGGTTCACATACACCAGGTAACAACCTCTCCAGGTTTCCAGGTAAAGAGGCAGGTGAGAAGGATCACATACACCGGGTAACAACCTTCTCCCCAGGTTCTCAGGTACAGAGGCAGGTGAGAAGGATCACATACACCGGGTAACAACCTTCTCCCCAGGTTCCCAGGTACAGAGGCAGGTGAGAAGGATCACATACACCGGGTAACAACCTCCCCAGGTTCCCAGGTACAGAGGCAGGTGAGAAGGATCACATACACCGGGTAACAACCTTCTCCCCAGGTTCCCAGGTACAGAGGCAGGTGAGAAGGATCACATACACCGGGTAACAACCTTCTCCCCAGGTTCCCAGGTACAGAGGCAGGTGAGAAGGATCACATACACCGGGTAACAACCTTCTCCCCAGCTTCTCAGGTACAGAGGCAGATGAGAAGGATCACATACACCGGGTAACAACCTTCTCCCCAGGTTCCCAGGTACAGAGGCAGGTGAGAAGGATCACATACACCGGATAACAATCTTCTCCCCAGGTTCTCAGGTACAGAGGCAGGTGAGAAGGATCACATACACCGGGTAACAACCTCTCCAGGTTCCCAGGTACAGAGGCAGGTGAGAAGGATCACATACACCGGGTAACAACCTTCTCCCCAGGTTCCCAGGTACAGAGGCAGGTGAGAAGGATCACATACACCGGGTAACAACATCTCCAGGTTCCCAGGTACAGAGGCAGGTGAGAAGGATCACATACACCGGGTAACAACCTTCTCCCCAGGTTCCCAGATAGAGGCAGGTGAGAAGGATCACATACACCGGGTAACAACCTCCCCAGGATCCCAGGTACAGAGGCAGGTGAGAAGGATCACATACACCGGGTAACAACCTCCCCAGGTTCCCAGGTACAGAGGCAGGGGAGAAGGATCACATACACCAGGTAACAACCTTCTCCCCAGGTTCTCAGGTACAGAGGCAGGTGAGAAGGATCACATACACCGGGTAACAACCTTCTCCCCAGGTTCTCAGGTACAGAGGCAGGTGAGAAGGATCACATACACCGGGTAACAACCTTCTCCCCAGGTTCCCAGGTACAGAGGCAGGGGAGAAGGATCACATACACCGGGTAACAACCTTCTCCCCAGGTTCCCAGGTACAGAGGCAGGTGAGAAGGATCACATACACCGGGTAACAAACTTCTCCCCAGGTTCCCAGGTACAGAGGCAGGTGAGAAGGATCACATACACCGGGTAACAACCTTCTCCCCAGGTTCCAAGGTACAGAGGCAGGTGAGAAGGATCACATACACCGGGTAACAACCTTCTCTCCAGGTTCCCAGGTACAGAGGCAGGTGAGAAGGATCACATACACCGGGTAACAACCTTCTCGCCAGGTTCCCAGGTACAGAGGCAGGTGAGAAGGGTCTCATACACCGGGTAACAACTTTCTCTCCAGGTTCCCAGGTACAGAGGCAGGTGAGAAGGATCACATACACCGGGTAACAACCTCCCCAGGTTCTCAGGTACAAAGGCAGGTGAGAAGGATCACATACACCGGTTAACAACCTTCTCCCCAGGTTCCCAGGTACAGAGGCAGGTGAGAAGGATCACATACACCGGGTAACAACCTTCTCCCCAGGTTCCCAGGTACAGAGGCAGGTGAGAAGGATCACATACACCGGGTAACAACCTTCTCCCCAGCTTCTCAGGTACAGAGGCAGATGAGAAGGATCACATACACCGGGTAACAACCTTCTCCCCAGGTTCCCAGGTACAGGGGCAGGTGAGAAGGATCACATACACCGGATAACAATCTTCTCCCCAGGTTCTCAGGTACAGAGGCAGGTGAGAAGGATCACATACACCGGGTAACAACCTTCTCCCCAGGTTCTCAGGTACAGAGGCAGGTGAAAAGGATCACATACACCGGGTAACAACCTCCCCAGGTTCCCAGGTACAGGGGCAGGTGAGAAGGATCACATACACCGGGTAACAACCTTCTCCCCAGGTTCTCAGGTACAGAGGCAGGTGAGAAGGATCACATACACCGGGTAACAACCTTCTCCCCAGGTTCCCAGGTACAGAGGCAGGTGAGAAGGATCACATACACCGGGTAACAACCTCCCCAGGTTCTCAGGTACAGAGGCAGGTGAGAAGGATCACATACACCGGGTAACAACCTCTCCAGGTTCCCAGGTACAGAGGCAGGTGAGAAGGATCACATACACCGGGTAACAACCTTCTCCCCAGGTTCCCAGGTACAGAGGTAGGTGAGAAGGATCACATACACCGGGTAACAACCTCTCCAGGTTCCCAGGTACAGAGGCAGGTGAGAAGGATCACATACACCGGGTAACAACCTTCTCCCCAGGTTCCCAGGTAGAGGCAGGTGAGAAGGATCACATACACCGGGTAACAACCTCCCCAGGATCCCAGGTACAGAGGCAGGTGAGAAGGATCACATACACCGGGTAACAACCTCCCCAGGTTCCCAGGTACAGAGGCAGGGGAGAAGGATCACATACACCGGGTAACAACCTTCTCCCCAGGTTCCCAGGTACAGAGGCAGGTGAGAAGGATCACATACACCGGGTAACAACCTTCTCCCCAGGTTCCCAGGTACAGAGGCAGGTGAGAAGGATCACATACACCGGGTAACAACCTTCTCCCCAGGTTCCCAGGTACAGAGGCAGGTGAGAAGGATCACATACACCGGGTAACAACCTTCTCTCCAGGTTCCCAGGTACAGAGGCAGGTGAGAAGGATCACAATCACCGGGTAACAACCTTCTCGCCAGGTTCCCAGGTACAGAGGCAGGTGAGAAGGATCACATACACTGGGTAACAACCTTCTCTCCAGGTTCCCAGGTACAGAGGCAGGTGAGAAGGATCACATACACCGGGTAACAACCTCCCCAGGTTCTCAGGTACAGAGGCAGGTGAGAAGGATCACATACACCGGGTAACAACCTTCTCCCCAGGTTCCCAGGTACAGAGGCAGGTGAGAAGGATCACATACACCGGGTAACAACCTTCTCCCCAGGTTCCCAGGTACAGAGGCAGGTGAGAAGGATCACATACACCGGGTAACAACCTTCTCCCCAGCTTCTCAGGTACAGAGGCAGATGAGAAGGATCACATACACCGGGTAACAACCTTCTCCCCAGGTTCCCAGGTACAGAGGCAGGTGAGAAGGATCACATACACCGGATAACAATCTTCTCCCCAGGTTCTCAGGTACAGAGGCAGGTGAGAAGGATCACATACACCGGGTAACAACCTCTCCAGGTTCCCAGGTACAGAGGCAGGTGAGAAGGATCACATACACCGGGTAACAACCTTCTCCCCAGGTTCCCAGGTACAGAGGCAGGTGAGAAGGATCACATACACCGGGTAACAACATCTCCAGGTTCCCAGGTACAGAGGCAGGTGAGAAGGATCACATACACCGGGTAACAACCTTCTCCCCAGGTTCCCAGATAGAGGCAGGTGAGAAGGATCACATACACCGGGTAACAACCTCCCCAGGATCCCAGGTACAGAGGCAGGTGAGAAGGATCACATACACCGGGTAACAACCTCCCCAGGTTCCCAGGTACAGAGGCAGGGGAGAAGGATCACATACACCGGGTAACAACCTTCTCCCCAGGTTCTCAGGTACAGAGGCAGGTGAGAAGGATCACATACACCGGGTAACAACCTTCTCCCCAGGTTCTCAGGTACAGAGGCAGGTGAGAAGGATCACATACACCGGGTAACAACCTTCTCCCCAGGTTCCCAGGTACAGAGGCAGGGGAGAAGGATCACATACACCGGGTAACAACCTTCTCCCCAGGTTCCCAGGTACAGAGGCAGGTGAGAAGGATCACATACACCGGGTAACAAACTTCTCCCCAGGTTCCCAGGTACAGAGGCAGGTGAGAAGGATCACATACACCGGGTAACAACCTTCTCCCCAGGTTCCAAGGTACAGAGGCAGGTGAGAAGGATCACATACACCGGGTAACAACCTTCTCTCCAGGTTCCCAGGTACAGAGGCAGGTGAGAAGGATCACATACACCGGGTAACAACCTTCTCGCCAGGTTCCCAGGTACAGAGGCAGGTGAGAAGGGTCTCATACTCCGGGTAACAACTTTCTCTCCAGGTTCCCAGGTACAGAGGCAGGTGAGAAGGATCACATACACCGGGTAACAACCTCCCCAGGTTCTCAGGTACAAAGGCAGGTGAGAAGGATCACATACACCGGTTAACAACCTTCTCCCCAGGTTCCCAGGTACAGAGGCAGGTGAGAAGGATCACATACACCGGGTAACAACCTTCTCCCCAGGTTCCCAGGTACAGAGGCAGGTGAGAAGGATCACATACACCGGGTAACAACCTTCTCCCCAGCTTCTCAGGTACAGAGGCAGATGAGAAGGATCACATACACCGGGTAACAACCTTCTCCCCAGGTTCCCAGGTACAGGGGCAGGTGAGAAGGATCACATACACCGGATAACAATCTTCTCCCCAGGTTCTCAGGTACAGAGGCAGGTGAGAAGGATCACATACACCGGGTAACAACCTTCTCCCCAGGTTCTCAGGTACAGAGGCAGGTGAAAAGGATCACATACACCGGGTAACAACCTCCCCAGGTTCCCAGGTACAGGGGCAGGTGAGAAGGATCACATACACCGGGTAACAACCTTCTCCCCAGGTTCTCAGGTACAGAGGCAGGTGAGAAGGATCACATACACCGGGTAACAACCTTCTCCCCAGGTTCCCAGGTACAGAGGCAGGTGAGAAGGATCACATACACCGGGTAACAACCTCCCCAGGTTCTCAGGTACAGAGGCAGGTGAGAAGGATCACATACACCGGGTAACAACCTCTCCAGGTTCCCAGGTACAGAGGCAGGTGAGAAGGATCACATACACCGGGTAACAACCTTCTCCCCAGGTTCCCAGGTACAGAGGTAGGTGAGAAGGATCACATACACCGGGTAACAACCTCTCCAGGTTCCCAGGTACAGAGGCAGGTGAGAAGGATCACATACACCGGGTAACAACCTTCTCCCCAGGTTCCCAGGTAGAGGCAGGTGAGAAGGATCACATACACCGGGTAACAACCTCCCCAGGATCCCAGGTACAGAGGCAGGTGAGAAGGATCACATACACCGGGTAACAACCTCCCCAGGTTCCCAGGTACAGAGGCAGGGGAGAAGGATCACATACACCGGGTAACAACCTTCTCCCCAGGTTCCCAGGTACAGAGGCAGGTGAGAAGGATCACATACACCGGGTAACAACCTTCTCCCCAGGTTCCCAGGTACAGAGGCAGGTGAGAAGGATCACATACACCGGGTAACAACCTTCTCCCCAGGTTCCCAGGTACAGAGGCAGGTGAGAAGGATCACATACACCGGGTAACAACCTTCTCTCCAGGTTCCCAGGTACAGAGGCAGGTGAGAAGGATCACAATCACCGGGTAACAACCTTCTCGCCAGGTTCCCAGGTACAGAGGCAGGTGAGAAGGATCACATACACTGGGTAACAACCTTCTCTCCAGGTTCCCAGGTACAGAGGCAGGTGAGAAGGATCACATACACCGGGTAACAACCTCCCCAGGTTCTCAGGTACAGAGGCAGGTGAGAAGGATCACATACACCGGGTAACAACCTTCTCCCCAGGTTCCCAGGTACAGAGGCAGGTGAGAAGGATCACATACACCGGGTAACAACCTTCTCCCCAGGTTCCCAGGTACAGAGGCAGGTGAGAAGGATCACATACACCGGGTAACAACCTTCTCCCCAGGTTCCCAGGTACAGAGGCAGGTGAGAAGGATCACATACACCGGGTAACAAACTTCTCCCCAGGTTCTCAGGTACAGAGGCAGATGAGAAGGATCACATACACCGGGTAACAACCTTCTCCCCAGGTTCCCAGGTACAGAGGCAGGTGAGAAGGATCACATACACCGGGTAACAACCTCTCCAGGTTCCCAGGTACAGAGGCAGGTGAGAAGGATCACATACACCGGGTAACAACCATTCCAGGTTTTCAGGTACAGAGGCAGGTGAGAAGGATCACATACACCGGGTAATAACCCTCTCCCCAGGTTCCCAGGTACAGAGGCAGGTGAGAAGGATCACATACACCGGGTAACAACCTCTCCAGGTTCTCAGGTACAGAGGCAGGTGAGAAGGATCACATACACCGGGTAACAACCTTCTCCCCAGGTTCCCAGGTAGAGGCAGGTGAGAAGGATCACATACACCGGGTAACAACCTCCCCAGGATCCCAGGTACAGAGGCAGGTGAGAAGGATCACATACACCGGGTAACAACCCACCCAGGTTCCCAGGTACAGAGGCAGGGGACAAGTATCACATACACCGGGTAACAACCTTCTCCCCAGGTTCTCAGGTACAGAGGCAGGGGAGAAGGATCACATACACCGGGTAACAACCTTCTCCCCAGGTTCTCAGGTACAGAGGCAGGTGAGAAGGATCACATACACCGGGTAACAACCTTCTCCCCAGGTTCTCAGGTACAGAGGCAGGTGAGAAGGATCACATACACCGGGTAACAACCTTCTCCCCAGGTTCCCAGGTACAGAGGCAGGTGAGAAGGATCACATACACCGGGTAACAACCTCTCCAGGTTCCCAGGTACAGAGGCAGGTGAGAAGGATCACATACACCGGGTAACAACCTTCTCCCCAGGTTCCCAGGCACAGAGGCAGGTGAGAAGGATCACATACACCGGGTAACAACCTTCTCCCCAGGTTCCCAGGTACAGAGGCAGGTGAGAAGGATCACATACACCGGGTAACAAACTTCTCCCCAGGTTCCCAGGTACAGAGGCAGGTGAGAAGGATCACATACACCGGGTAACAACCTTCTCCCCAGGTTCCAAGGTACAGAGGCAGGTGCGAAGGATCACATACACCGGGTAACAACCTTCTCTCCAGGTTCCCAGGTACAGAGGCAGGTGAGAAGGATCACATACACCGGGTAACAACCTTCTCGCCAGGTTCCCAGGTACAGAGGCAGGTGAGAAGGATCACATACACCGGGTAACAACCTTCTCCCCAGGTTCCCAGGTACAGAGGCAGGTGAGAAGGATCACATACACCGGGTAACAACCTCTCCAGGTTCCCAGGTACAGAGGCAGGTGAGAAGGATCACATACACCGGGTAACAACCTTCTCCCCAGGTTCCAAGGCACAGAGGCAGGTGAGAAGGATCACATACACCGGGTAACAACCTTCTCCCCAGGTTCCCAGGTACAGAGGCAGGTGAGAAGGATCACATACACCGGGTAACAACCTTCTCCCCAGGTTCCCAGGTACAGAGGCAGGTGAGAAGGATCACATACACCGGGTAACAACCTTCTCCCCAGGTTCCCAGGTACAGAGGCAGGTGAGAAGGATCACATACACCGGGTAACAACCTTCTCTCCAGGTTCCCAGGTACAGAGGCAGGTGAGAAGGATCACAATCACCGGGTAACAACCTTCTCGCCAGGTTCCCAGGTACAGAGGCAGGTGAGAAGGATCACATACACTGGGTAACAACCTTCTCTCCAGGTTCCCAGGTACAGAGGCAGGTGAGAAGGATCACATACACCGGGTAACAACCTCCCCAGGTTCTCAGGTACAGAGGCAGGTGAGAAGGATCACATACACCGGGTAACAACCTTCTCCCCAGGTTCCCAGGTACAGAGGCAGGTGAGAAGGATCACATACACCGGGTAACAACCTTCTCCCCAGGTTCCCAGGTACAGAGGCAGGTGAGAAGGATCACATACACCGGGTAACAACCTTCTCCCCAGGTTCCCAGGTACAGAGGCAGGTGAGAAGGATCACATACACCGGGTAACAAACTTCTCCCCAGGTTCTCAGGTACAGAGGCAGATGAGAAGGATCACATACACCGGGTAACAACCTTCTCCCCAGGTTCCCAGGTACAGAGGCAGGTGAGAAGGATCACATACACCGGGTAACAACCTCTCCAGGTTCCCAGGTACAGAGGCAGGTGAGAAGGATCACATACACCGGGTAACAACCATTCCAGGTTTTCAGGTACAGAGGCAGGTGAGAAGGATCACATACACCGGGTAATAACCTTCTCCCCAGGTTCCCAGGTACAGAGGCAGGTGAGAAGGATCACATACACCGGGTAACAACCTCTCCAGGTTCTCAGGTACAGAGGCAGGTGAGAAGGATCACATACACCGGGTAACAACCTTCTCCCCAGGTTCCCAGGTAGAGGCAGGTGAGAAGGATCACATACACCGGGTAACAACCTCCCCAGGATCCCAGGTACAGAGGCAGGTGAGAAGGATCACATACACCGGGTAACAACCCACCCAGGTTCCCAGGTACAGAGGCAGGGGACAAGTATCACATACACCGGGTAACAACCTTCTCCCCAGGTTCTCAGGTACAGAGGCAGGGGAGAAGGATCACATACACCGGGTAACAACCTTCTCCCCAGGTTCTCAGGTACAGAGGCAGGTGAGAAGGATCACATACACCGGGTAACAACCTTCTCCCCAGGTTCTCAGGTACAGAGGCAGGTGAGAAGGATCACATACACCGGGTAACAACCTTCTCCCCAGGTTCCCAGGTACAGAGGCAGGTGAGAAGGATCACATACACCGGGTAACAACCTCTCCAGGTTCCCAGGTACAGAGGCAGGTGAGAAGGATCACATACACCGGGTAACAACCTTCTCCCCAGGTTCCCAGGCACAGAGGCAGGTGAGAAGGATCACATACACCGGGTAACAACCTTCTCCCCAGGTTCCCAGGTACAGAGGCAGGTGAGAAGGATCACATACACCGGGTAACAAACTTCTCCCCAGGTTCCCAGGTACAGAGGCAGGTGAGAAGGATCACATACACCGGGTAACAACCTTCTCCCCAGGTTCCAAGGTACAGAGGCAGGTGAGAAGGATCACATACACCGGGTAACAACCTTCTCTCCAGGTTCCCAGGTACAGAGGCAGGTGAGAAGGATCACATACACCGGGTAACAACCTTCTCGCCAGGTTCCCAGGTACAGAGGCAGGTGAGAAGGGTCACATACACCGGGTAACAACCTTCTCTCCAGGTTCCCAGGTACAGAGGCAGGTGAGAAGGATCACATACACCGGGTAACAACCTCCCCAGGTTCTCAGGTACAAAGGCAGGTGAGAAGGATCACATACACCGGTTAACAACCTTCTCCCCAGGTTCCCAGGTACAGAGGCAGGTGAGAAGGATCACATACACCGGGTAACAACCTTCTCCCCAGGTTCCCAGGTACAGAGGCAGGTGAGAAGGATCACATACACCGGGTAACAACCTTCTCCCCAGCTTCTCAGGTACAGAGGCAGATGAGAAGGATCACATACACCGGGTAACAAACTTCTCCCCAGGTTCCCAGGTACAGAGGCAGGTGAGAAGGATCACATACACCGGATAACAATCTTCTCCCCAGGTTCTCAGGTACAGAGGCAGGTGAGAAGGATCACATACACCGGGTAACAACCTTCTCCCCAGGTTCTCAGGTACAGAGGCAGGTGAAAAGGATCACATACACCGGGTAACAACCTCCCCAGGTTCCCAGGTACAGGGGCAGGTGAGAAGGATCACATACACCGGGTAACAACCTTCTCCCCAGGTTCTCAGGTACAGAGGCAGGTGAGAAGGATCACATACACCGGGTAACAACCTTCTCCCCAGGTTCCCAGGTACAGAGGCAGGTGAGAAGGATCACATACACCGGGTAACAACCTTCTCCCCAGGTTCCCAGGTACAGAGGTAGGTGAGAAGGATCACATACACCGGGTAACATCCTCTCCAGGTTCCCAGGTACAGAGGCAGGTGAGAAGGATCACATACACCGGGTAACAACCTTCTCCCCAGGTTCCCAGGTAGAGGCAGGTGAGAAGGATCACATACACCGGGTAACAACCTCCCCAGGATCCCAGGTACAGAGGCAGGTGAGAAGGATCACATACACCGGGTAACAACCTCCCCAGGTTCCCAGGTACAGAGGCAGGGGAGAAGGATCACATACAACGGGTAACAACCTTCTCCCCCGGTTCTCAGGTACAGAGGCAGGGGAGAAGGATCACATACACCGGGTAACAACCTTCTCCCAGGTTCTCAGGTACAGAGGCAGGTGAGAAGGATCACATACACCGGGTAACAACCTTCTCCCCAGGTTCCCAGGTACAGAGGCAGGTGAGAAGGATCACATACACCGGGTAACAACCTCTCCAGGTTCCCAGGTACAGAGGCAGGTGAGAAGGATCACATACACCGGGTAACAACCTTCTCCCCAGGTTCCAAGGCACAGAGGCAGGTGAGAAGGATCACATACACCGGGTAACAACCTTCTCCCCAGGTTCCCAGGTACAGAGGCAGGTGAGAAGGATCACATACACCGGGTAACAACCTTCTCCCCAGGTTCCCAGGTACAGAGGCAGGTGAGAAGGATCACATACACCGGGTAACAACCTTCTCCCCAGGTTCCCAGGTACAGAGGCAGGTGAGAAGGATCACATACACCGGGTAACAACCTCCCCAGGTTCCCAGGTACAGAGGCAGGGGAGAAGGATCACATACACCGGGTAACAACCTTCTCCCCAGGTTCTCAGGTACAGAGGCAGGTGAGAAGGATCACATACACCGGGTAACAACCTTCTCCCCAGGTTCTCAGGTACAGAGGCAGGTGAGAAGGATCACATACACCGGGTAACAACCTTCTGTTAGGAATATTTGTGTTTTGTTTTGCCTTGCATTACCTCATTCCTGCCTCTAGGGGTCTCACTTGTTGCCTCAGGTCTGAATGGCAGTTGCACACTGCCTCTGCAGGGTAATTACCTGATTGTGTGCACCTGGAGCCCAACACCCTGCTGCTATTTAACTCCAGCTCACAGGCACTTAGTTGCAGATCATTGCGGTTCCGTATGGAGTGAGACTGGGCTCTCTCCAGTAACCCTGTCCAGATTCTGCCTTATTTGCTTCTTGGAGACTTCCCTGCAGTTTGCTAAAACGCATGTGCCTTGCTTCTGGACTTCTTACCCTGCCAGTTCAACATCTACATTTCTGGACTATTATTTGCAGTTTGTTTCCATTCCTGCCTGATCACTTCATTTTTGGTATGTTATTTTTCCCCTGCTTGATTTAAACCCGGATTTCTTCATGTTTATTTTGCATCTATGTTTAACCTGAAATATTCCATTTATCGTGTTTTGTTCCATGTAATCAAGCATCCAGTTTATATTTATTTTTACCACCACTTTTTCCACAATAAACTTTACTTAATTTTCACCTGGCTTCAGCTGACATCTTTCCAAGCACGTACACACAGAGAACTCTAGAAATCGTTACAGAATGATCTGCCAAAATAAACGTGTGCAGGAGTTTTGTTTTGATTCAGCTGAATCTCATAAAATGGCTTCACTTCAGAAAGGTTCCCTGCCTCTCAAGTTTTTGCCGTTTTTGAGTTCTGCATTGCTGGTGGATTTCAGAGAGAAACTGGAGGGTATTCAAATCCTATCTTCAGAGATACTGTCTGCTCTGCCTGAAGATTCAGTAAGGTTACCTGCTCCCTTTAAGGAGACGCAGGAAAAAAGGGGAAAAGATCAGTCTGGTACTCTCAATTCTGGCTGCTGTTTTTCTAGCGTAAGCAAAGGCAAGTTTTGGAGTTTTCCACGACCCAGTCTCTCTGAGGAAGAAAGGAGACATAGAAGGGATAAGAAGCTCTGTTTTTATTGCGGCAGGTTGGGACATTTTATTCAGTTATGTCCTGCTCGCAAACATAAAAAGAGCTTTCCTCATTCTGCCATAGTGCCAAATTCTGCTCAGTTATGCCACTGTGGTGCTCAAATTTCGAAAGGAGGGGTGTCCGGCCCAGCGACCCCAGGAGGGGTGTCCGGCCCAGCGACCCCAGGAGGGGTGTCCGGCCCAGCGACCCCAGGAGGGGTGTCCGGCCCAGCGACCCCAGGAGGGGTGTCCGGCCCAGCGACCCCAGGAGGGGTGTCCGGCCCTGCGACCCCAGGAGGGGTGTCGGTCCCTGCTGCCCTTGCCTTCGGGCATGAGGTCCCTGCTGCCCTTGCCTTTGGGCATGAGGTCCCTGCTGCCCTTGCCTTTGGGCATGAGGTCCCTGCTGCCCTTGCCTTTGGGCATGAGGTCCCTGCTGCCCTTGCCTCACGGCATGAGGTCCCTGCTGCCCTTGCCTCACGGCATGAGGTCCCTGCTGCCCTTGCCTCACGGCATGAGGTCCCTGCTGCCCTTGCCTCACGGCATGAGGTCCCTGCTGCCCTTGCCTCACGGCATGAGGTCCCTGCTGCCCTTGCCTCACGGCATGAGGTCCCTGCTGCCCTTGCCTCACGGCATGAGGTCCCTGCTGCCCTTGCCTCACGGCATGAGGTCCCCGTTGCCCTTGCCTCACGGCATGAGGTCCCCGTTGCCCTTGCCTCACGGCATGAGGTCCCCGTTGCCCTTGCCTCACGGCATGAGGTCCGAGAGGTGCCCGCTTCGCCAGAGGTCCGAGAGGTGCCCGCCTTGCCAGAGGTCCGAGAGGTGCCCGCCTTGCCAGAGGTCCGAGAGGTGCCCGCCTTGCCAGAGGTCCGAGAGGTGCCCGCCTTGCCAGAGGTCCGAGAGGTGCCCGCCTTGCCAGAGGTCCACGCCTTGCCAGAGGTCCGAGAGGTGCTCGCCTTGCCAGAGGTCCGAGAGGTGCCCGCCTTGCCAGAGGTCCACGCCTTGCCAGAGGTCCGAGAGGTGCCCGCCTTGCCAGAGGTCCGAGAGGTGTCCACCTTGCCAGAGGTCCGGCCAAGGCCTGTCCAGCCCCAGGAGGGGGCTCTGCCTGTCCAGCCCCAGGAGGGGGCTCTGCCTGTCCAGCCCCAGGAGGGGGTTCTGCCTGTCCAGCCCCAGGAGGGGGTTCTGCCTGTCCAGCCCCAGGAGGGGGTTCTGCCTGTCCAGCCCCAGGAGGGGGTTCTGCCTGTCCAGCCCCAGGAGGGGGTTCTGCCTGTCCAGCCCCAGGAGGGGGTTCCGCCTGTCCAGCCCCAGGAGGGGGTTCCGCCTGCCCAGCCCCAGGAGGGGGTTCCGCCTGCCCAGCCCCAGGAGGGGGTTCCGCCTGCCCAGCCCCAGGAGGGGGTTCCGCCTGCCCAGCCCCAGGAGGGGGTTCCGCCTGTCCAGCCCCAGGAGGGGGGGTTCTGCCTGTCCAGCCCCAGGAGGGGGTTCCGCCTGTCCAACACCAGATAGAGGTGCCTGCCATGCCCGAGATCCAAGATTTGCCCGAGGATCTGCCTTACTTTTATGGAAATATCTCTCACTGTTTAGCTCTCTTCAGATATTATCTGAGTTTTGATGACTTGTCCCCTATTGATATCATTGCTAACGTATGTATGAGATTCAGAGGGAGGGCCTTGAAGTGGGTAAATGGTCTTATAGATAAGGGAGATCCAGTGTTACAAGATTTGCCCGGTTTCCTCAAGGCTGTGACCGAAAGATTCAGTCCACCAACTGTCCTCACGCTCCTAGATGAATCTACTAAGGTGTGCCCCTCTGAGAACCTGCCTTTGCAGTCTGGGGAGCACCCTCAGTTTTTCAGATGTGGGCAGGTATCTCTAGGTGTTCACGCAGATTGCTGGGCAAGTTTAACATCTACAAGTTTACCATCCGCTCTTGATTCCATCCAGGAAAATAAGAGGTCAGTTCTACCGCTGGGTGGTGGCTCCGACTCTGAGAGTGAGCTTCTGGATGATCCGAGACTCGTTTTTGATGGACCTGTATTGCCTAATAGTGTCTTTGTGACACCTTCAAATATGGTTAGGCAACCCAGAAAGAAAAAAGGAAAAAAGAAGAGAAGGTGAACTTTGAGGCGTCTGGAATCCGCCTGTTTAAGGGGGGGATAATGTTAGGAATATTTGTGTTTTGTTTTGCCTTGCATTACCTCATTCCTGCCTCTAGGGGTCTCACTTGTTGCCTCAGGTCTGAATGGCAGTTGCACACTGCCTCTGCAGGGTAATTACCTGATTGTGTGCACCTGGAGCCCAACACCCTGCTGCTATTTAACTCCAGCTCACAGGCACTTAGTTGCAGATCATTGCGGTTCCGTATGGAGTGAGACTGGGCTCTCTCCAGTAACCCTGTCCAGATTCTGCCTTATTTGCTTATTGGAGACTTCCCTGCAGTTTGCTAAAACGCATGTGCCTTGCTTCTGGACTTCTTACCCTGCCAGTTCAACATCTACATTTCTGGACTATTATTTGCAGTTTGTTTCCATTCCTGCCTGATCACTTCATTTTTGGTATGTTATTTTTCCCCTGCTTGATTTAAACCCGGATTTCTTCATGTTTATTTTGCATCTATGTTTAACCTGAAATATTCCATTTATCGTGTTTTGTTCCATGTAATCAAGCATCCAGTTTATATTTATTTTTACCACCACTTTTTCCACAATAAACTTTACTTAATTTTCACCTGGCTTCAGCTGACATCTTTCCAAGCACGTACACACAGAGAACTCTAGAAATCGTTACACCTTCTCCCCAGGTTCCCAGGTACAGAGGCAGGTGCGAAGGATCACATACACCGGGTAACAACCTCTCCAGGTTCCCAGGTACAGAGGCACGTGAGAAGGATCACATACACCGGGTAACAACCTTCTCCCCAGGTTCCCAGGCACAGAGGCAGGTGAGAAGGATCACATACACCGGGTAACAACCTTCTCCCCAGGTTCCCAGGTACAGAGGCAGGTGAGAAGGATCACATACACCGGGTAACAAACTTCTCCCGAGGTTCCCAGGTACAGAGGCAGGTGAGAAGGATCACATACACCGGGTAACAACCTTCTCCCCAGGTTCCAAGGTACAGAGGCAGGTGAGAAGGATCACATACACCGGGTAACAACCTTCTCTCCAGGTTCCCAGGTACAGAGGCAGGTGAGAAGGATCACATACACTGGGTAACAACCTTCTCGCCAGGTTCCCAGGTACAGAGGCAGGTGAGAAGGGTCTCATACACCGGGTAACAACTTTCTCTCCAGGTTCCCAGGTACAGAGGCAGGTGAGAAGGATCACATACACCGGGTAACAACCTCCCCAGGTTCTCAGGTACAAAGGCAGGTGAGAAGGATCACATACACCGGTTAACAACCTTCTCCCCAGGTTCCCAGGTACAGAGGCAGGTGAGAAGGATCACATACACCGGGTAACAACCTTCTCCCCAGGTTCCCAGGTACAGAGGCAGGTGAGAAGGATCACATACACCGGGTAACAACCTTCTCCCCAGCTTCTCAGGTACAGAGGCAGATGAGAAGGATCACATACACCGGGTAACAACCTTCTCCCCAGGTTCCCAGGTACAGAGGCAGGTGAGAAGGATCACATACACCGGGTAACAACCTTCTCCCAAGGTTCCCAGGTACAGAGGCAGGTGAGAAGGATCACATACACCGGGTAACAACCTCTCCAGGTTCCCAGGTACAGAGGCAGGTGAGAAGGATCACATACACCGGGTAACAACCTTCTCCCCAGGTTCCCAGGTACAGAGGCAGGTGAGAAGGATCACATACACCGGGTAACAAACTTCTCCCCAGGTTCCCAGGTACAGAGGCAGGTGAGAAGGATCACATACACCGGGTAACAACCTTCTCCCCAGGTTCCCAGGTACAGAGGCAGGTGAGAAGGATCACATACACCGGGTAACAACCTTCTCTCCAGGTTCCCAGGTACAGAGGCAGGTGAGAAGGATCACATACACCGGGTAACAACCTTCTCCCCAGGTTCCCAGGTACAGAGGCAGGTGAGAAGGATCACATACACCGGGTAACAACCTCCCCAGGTTCCCAGGTACAGAGGCAGGGGACAAGGATCACATACACCGGGTAACAACCTTCTCGCCAGGTCCCCACTTACAGAGGCAGGTGAGAAGGATCACATACACTGGGTAACAACCTTCTCTCCAGGTTCCCAGGTACAGAGGCAGGTGAGAAGGATCACATACACCAGGTAACAACCTTCTCCCCAGGTTCTCAGGTACAGAGGCAGGTGAAAAGGATCACATACACCGGGTAACAACCTCCCCAGGTTCCCAGGTACAGGGGCAGGTGAGAAGGATCACATACACCGGGTAACAACCTTCTCCCCAGGTTCTCAGGTACAGAGGCAGGTGAGAAGGATCACATACACCGGGTAACAACCTTCTCCCCAGGTTCCCAGGTACAGAGGCAGGTGAGAAGGATCACATACACCGGGTAACAACCTCCCCAGGTTCTCAGGTACAGAGGCAGGTGAGAAGGATCACATACACCGGGTAACAACCTCTCCAGGTTCCCAGGTACAGAGGCAGGTGAGAAGGATCACATACACCGGGTAACAACCTTCTCCCCAGGTTCCCAGGTACAGAGGCAGGTGAGAAGGATCACATACACCGGGTAACAACCTCTCCAGGTTCCCAGGTACAGAGGCAGGTGAGAAGGATCACATACACCGGGTAACAACCTTCTCCCCAGGTTCCCAGGTAGAGGCAGGTGAGAAGGATCACATACACCGGGTAACAACCTCCCCAGGATCCCAGGTACAGAGGCAGGTGAGAAGGATCACATACACCGGGTAACAACCTCCCCAGGTTCCCAGGTACAGAGGCAGGGGAGAAGGATCACATACACCGGGTAACAACCTTCTCCCCCGGTTCTCAGGTACAGAGGCAGGGGAGAAGGATCACATACACCGGGTAACAACCTTCTCCCAGGTTCTCAGGTACAGAGGCAGGTGAGAAGGATCACATACACCGGGTAACAACCTCCCCAGGTTCTCAGGTACAGAGGCAGGTGAGAAGGATCACATACACCGGGTAACAACCTTCTCCCCAGGTTCCCAGGTACAGAGGCAGGTGAGAAGGATCACATACACCGGGTAACAACCTTCTCACCAGGTTCCCAGGTACAGAGGCAGGTGAGAAGGATCACATACACCGGGTAACAACCTTCTCCCCAGGTTCCCAGGTACAGAGGCAGGTGAGAAGGATCACATACACCGGGTAACAAACTTCTCCCCAGGTTCTCAGGTACAGAGGCAGATGAGAAGGATCACATACACCGGGTAACAACCTTCTCCCCAGGTTCCCAGGTACAGAGGCAGGTGAGAAGGATCACATACACCGGGTAACAACCTCTCCAGGTTCCCAGGTACAGAGGCAGGTGAGAAGGATCACATACACCGGGTAACAACCATTCCAGGTTTTCAGGTACAGAGGCAGGTGAGAAGGATCACATACACCGGGTAACAACCTTCTCCCCAGGTTCCCAGGTACAGAGGCAGGTGAGAAGGATCACATACACCGGGTAACAACCTCTCCAGGTTCTCAGGTACAGAGGCAGGTGAGAAGGATCACATACACCGGGTAACAACCTTCTCCCCAGGATCCCAGGTACAGAGGCAGGTGAGAAGGATCACATACACCGGGTAACAACCCACCCAGGTTCCCAGGTACAGAGGCAGGGGACAAGGATCACATACACCGGGTAACAACCTTCTCCCCAGGTTCTCAGGTACAGAGGCAGGGGAGAAGGATCACATACACCGGGT
Source organism: Pseudophryne corroboree (assembly GCF_028390025.1). NCBI lineage: Eukaryota > Metazoa > Chordata > Amphibia > Anura > Myobatrachidae > Pseudophryne > Pseudophryne corroboree. The sequence continues at coordinate 111,665 of NW_026970201.1, read as the reverse complement.
AACAACCTTCTCCCCAGGTTCTCAGGTACAGAGGCAGGTGAGAAGGATCACATACACCGGGTAACAACCTTCTCCCCAGGTTCTCAGGTACAGAGGCAGGTGAGAAGGATCACATACACCGGGTAACAACCTTCTCCCCAGGTTCCCAGGTACAGAGGCAGGTGAGAAAGATCACATACACCGGGTAACAACCTCTCCAGGTTCCCAGGTACAGAGGCAGGTGAGAAGGATCACATACACCGGGTAACAACCTTCTCCCCAGGTTCCCAGGCACAGAGGCAGTTGAGAAGGATCACATACACCGGGTAACAACCTTCTCCCCAGGTTCCCAGGTACAGAGGCAGGTGAGAAGGATCACATACACCGGGTAACAAACTTCTCCCCAGGTTCCCAGGTACAGAGGCAGGTGAGAAGGATCACATACACCGGGTAACAACCTTCTCCCCAGGTTCCAAGGTACAGAGGCAGGTGAGAAGGATCACATACACCGGGTAACAACCTTCTCTCCAGGTTCCCAGGTACAGAGGCAGGTGAGAAGGATCACATACACCGGGTAACAACCTTCTCGCCAGGTTCCCAGGTACAGAGGCAGGTGAGAAGGGTCACATACACCGGGTAACAACCTTCTCTCCAGGTTCCCAGGTACAGAGGCAGGTGAGAAGGATCACATACACCGGGTAACAACCTCCCCAGGTTCTCAGGTACAATGGCAGGTGAGAAGGATCACATACACCGGTTAACAACCTTCTCCCCAGGTTCCCAGGTACAGAGGCAGGTGAGAAGGATCACATACACCGGGTAACAACCTTCTCCCCAGGTTCCCAGGTACAGAGGCAGGTGAGAAGGATCACATACACCGGGTAACAACCTTCTCCCCAGCTTCTCAGGTACAGAGGCAGATGAGAAGGATCACATACACCGGGTAACAACCTTCTCCCCAGGTTCCCAGGTACAGAGGCAGGTGAGAAGGATCACATACACCGGATAACAATCTTCTCCCCAGGTTCTCAGGTACAGAGGCAGGTGAGAAGGATCACATACACCGGGTAACAACCTTCTCCCCAGGTTCTCAGGTACAGAGGCAGGTGAAAAGGATCACATACACCGGGTAACAACCTCCCCAGGTTCCCAGGTACAGGGGCAGGTGAGAAGGATCACATACACCGGGTAACAACCTACTCCCCAGGTTCTCAGGTACAGAGGCAGGTGAGAAGGATCACATACACCGGGTAACAACCTTCTCCCCAGGTTCCCAGGTACAGAGGCAGGTGAGAAGGATCACATACACCGGGTAACAACCTTCTCCCCAGGTTCCCAGGTACAGAGGTAGGTGAGAAGGATCACATACACCGGGTAACAACCTCTCCAGGTTCCCAGGTACAGAGGCAGGTGAGAAGGATCACATACACCGGGTAACAACCTTCTCCCCAGGTTCCCAGGTAGAGGCAGGTGAGAGGGATCACATACACCGGGTAACAACCTCCCCAGGATCCCAGGTACAGAGGCAGGTGAGAAGGATCACATACACCGGGTAACAACCTCCCCAGGTTCCCAGGTACAGAGGCAGGGGAGAAGGATCACATACACCGGGTAACAACCTTCTCCCCCGGTTCTCAGGTACAGAGGCAGGGGAGAAGGATCACATACACCGGGTAACAACCTTCTCCCAGGTTCTCAGGTACAGAGGCAGGTGAGAAGGATCACATACACCGGGTAACAACCTTCTCCCCAGGTTCCCAGGTACAGAGGCAGGTGAGAAGGATCACATACACCGGGTAACAACCTCTCCAGGTTCCCAGGTACAGAGGCAGGTGAGAAGGATCACATACACCGGGTAACAACCTTCTCCCCAGGTTCCAAGGCACAGAGGCAGGTGAGAAGGATCACATACACCGGGTAACAACCTTCTCCCCAGGTTCCCAGGTACAGAGGCAGGTGAGAAGGATCACATACACCGGGTAACAACCTTCTCCCCAGGTTCCCAGGTACAGAGGCAGGTGAGAAGGATCACATACACCGGGTAACAACCTTCTCCCCAGGTACAGAGGCAGGTGAGAAGGATCACATACACCGGGTAACAACCTCCCCAGGTTCCCAGGTACAGAGGCAGGGGACAAGGATCACATACACCGGGTAACAACCTTCTCGCCAGGTCCCCACTTACAGAGGCAGGTGAGAAGGATCACATACACTGGGTAACAACCTTCTCTCCAGGTTCCCAGGTACAGAGGCAGGTGAGAAGGATCACATACATAGGGTAACAACCTCCCCAGGTTCTCAGGTACAGAGGCAGGTGAGAAGGATCACATACACCGGGTAACAACCTCCCCAGGTTCTCAGGTACAGAGGCAGGTGAGAAGGATCACATACACCGGGTAACAACCTTCTCCCCAGGTTCCCAGGTACAGAGGCAGGTGAGAAGGATCACATACACCGGGTAACAACCTTCTCCCCAGGTTCCCAGGTACAGAGGCAGGTGAGAAGGATCACATACACCGGGTAACAAACTTCTCCCCAGGTTCTCAGGTACAGAGGCAGATGAGAAGGATCACATACACCGGGTAAAAACCTTCTCCCCAGTTTCCCAGGTACAGAGGCAGGTGAGAAGGATCACATACACCGGGTAACAACCTCTCCAGGTTCCCAGGTACAGAGGCAGGTGAGAAGGATCACATACACCGGGTAACAACCTTTCCAGGTTTCCAGGTACAGAGGCAGGTGAGAAGGATCACATACACCGCGTAACAACCTTCTCCCCAAGTTCCCAGGTACAGAGGCAGGTGAGAAGGATCATCATACACCGGGTAACAACCTCTCCAGGTTCTCAGGTACAGAGGCAGGTGAGAAGGATCACATACACCGGGTAACAACCTTCTCTCCAGGTTCCCAGGTACAGAGGCAGGTGAGAAGGATCACATACACCGGGTAACAACCTTCTCCCCAGGTTTCCAGGTACAGAGGCAGGTGAGAAGGATCACATACACCGGGTAACAACATTCTCCCCAGGTTCCCAGGTACAGAGGCAGGTGAGAAGGATCACATACACCGGGTAACAACCTTCTCCCCAGGATCCCAGGTACAGAGGCAGGTGAGAAGGATCACATACACCGGGTAACAACCTCTCCAGCTTCCCAGGTACAGAGGCAGGTGAGAAGGATCACATACACCGGGTAACAACCTCTCCAGGTTCCCAGGTACAGAGGCAGGTGAGAAGGATCACATACACCGCGTAACAACCTTCTCCCCAAGTTCCCAGGTACAGAGGCAGGTGAGAAGGATCACATACACCAGGTAACAACCTCTCCAGGTTCTCAGGTACAGAGGCAGGTGAGAAGGATCACATACACCGGGTAACAACCTTCTCCCCAGGATCCCAGGTACAGAGGCAGGTGAGAAGGATCACATACACCGGGTAACAACCTCCCCAGGTTCCCAGGTACAGAGGCAGGGGACAAGGATCACATACACCGGGTAACAACCTTCTCGCCAGGTCCCCACTTACAGAGGCAGGTGAGAAGGATCACATACACTGGGTAACAACCTTCTCTCCAGGTTCCCAGGTACAGAGGCAGGTGAGAAGGATCACATACACCAGGTAACAACCTTCTCCCCAGGTTCTCAGGTACAGAGGCAGGTGAAAAGGATCACATACACCGGGTAACAACCTCCCCAGGTTCCCAGGTACAGGGGCAGGTGAGAAGGATCACATACACCGGGTAACAACCTTCTCCCCAGGTTCTCAGGTACAGAGGCAGGTGAGAAGGATCACATACACCGGGTAACAACCTTCTCCCCAGGTTCCCAGGTACAGAGGCAGGTGAGAAGGATCACATACACCGGGTAACAACCTCCCCAGGTTCTCAGGTACAGAGGCAGGTGAGAAGGATCACATACACCGGGTAACAACCTCTCCAGGTTCCCAGGTACAGAGGCAGGTGAGAAGGATCACATACACCGGGTAACAACCTTCTCCCCAGGTTCCCAGGTACAGAGGCAGGTGAGAAGGATCACATACACCGGGTAACAACCTCTCCAGGTTCCCAGGTACAGAGGCAGGTGAGAAGGATCACATACACCGGGTAACAACCTTCTCCCCAGGTTCCCAGGTAGAGGCAGGTGAGAAGGATCACATACACCGGGTAACAACCTCCCCAGGATCCCAGGTACAGAGGCAGGTGAGAAGGATCACATACACCGGGTAACAACCTCCCCAGGTTCCCAGGTACAGAGGCAGGGGAGAAGGATCACATACACCGGGTAACAACCTTCTCCCCCGGTTCTCAGGTACAGAGGCAGGGGAGAAGGATCACATACACCGGGTAACAACCTTCTCCCAGGTTCTCAGGTACAGAGGCAGGTGAGAAGGATCACATACACCGGGTAACAACCTCCCCAGGTTCTCAGGTACAGAGGCAGGTGAGAAGGATCACATACACCGGGTAACAACCTTCTCCCCAGGTTCCCAGGTACAGAGGCAGGTGAGAAGGATCACATACACCGGGTAACAACCTTCTCACCAGGTTCCCAGGTACAGAGGCAGGTGAGAAGGATCACATACACCGGGTAACAACCTTCTCCCCAGGTTCCCAGGTACAGAGGCAGGTGAGAAGGATCACATACACCGGGTAACAAACTTCTCCCCAGGTTCTCAGGTACAGAGGCAGATGAGAAGGATCACATACACCGGGTAACAACCTTCTCCCCAGGTTCCCAGGTACAGAGGCAGGTGAGAAGGATCACATACACCGGGTAACAACCTCTCCAGGTTCCCAGGTACAGAGGCAGGTGAGAAGGATCACATACACCGGGTAACAACCATTCCAGGTTTTCAGGTACAGAGGCAGGTGAGAAGGATCACATACACCGGGTAACAACCTTCTCCCCAGGTTCCCAGGTACAGAGGCAGGTGAGAAGGATCACATACACCGGGTAACAACCTCTCCAGGTTCTCAGGTACAGAGGCAGGTGAGAAGGATCACATACACCGGGTAACAACCTTCTCCCCAGGATCCCAGGTACAGAGGCAGGTGAGAAGGATCACATACACCGGGTAACAACCCACCCAGGTTCCCAGGTACAGAGGCAGGGGACAAGGATCACATACACCGGGTAACAACCTTCTCCCCAGGTTCTCAGGTACAGAGGCAGGGGAGAAGGATCACATACACCGGGTAACAACCTTCTCCCCAGGTTCTCAGGTACAGAGGCAGGTGAGAAGGATCACATACACCGGGTAACAACCTTCTCCCCAGGTTCTCAGGTACAGAGGCAGGTGAGAAGGATCACATACACCGGGTAACAACCTTCTCCCCAGGTTCCCAGGTACAGAGGCAGGTGAGAAAGATCACATACACCGGGTAACAACCTCTCCAGGTTCCCAGGTACAGAGGCAGGTGAGAAGGATCACATACACCGGGTAACAACCTTCTCCCCAGGTTCCCAGGCACAGAGGCAGTTGAGAAGGATCACATACACCGGGTAACAACCTTCTCCCCAGGTTCCCAGGTACAGAGGCAGGTGAGAAGGATCACATACACCGGGTAACAAACTTCTCCCCAGGTTCCCAGGTACAGAGGCAGGTGAGAAGGATCACATACACCGGGTAACAACCTTCTCCCCAGGTTCCAAGGTACAGAGGCAGGTGAGAAGGATCACATACACCGGGTAACAACCTTCTCTCCAGGTTCCCAGGTACAGAGGCAGGTGAGAAGGATCACATACACCGGGTAACAACCTTCTCGCCAGGTTCCCAGGTACAGAGGCAGGTGAGAAGGGTCACATACACCGGGTAACAACCTTCTCTCCAGGTTCCCAGGTACAGAGGCAGGTGAGAAGGATCACATACACCGGGTAACAACCTCCCCAGGTTCTCAGGTACAATGGCAGGTGAGAAGGATCACATACACCGGTTAACAACCTTCTCCCCAGGTTCCCAGGTACAGAGGCAGGTGAGAAGGATCACATACACCGGGTAACAACCTTCTCCCCAGGTTCCCAGGTACAGAGGCAGGTGAGAAGGATCACATACACCGGGTAACAACCTTCTCCCCAGCTTCTCAGGTACAGAGGCAGATGAGAAGGATCACATACACCGGGTAACAACCTTCTCCCCAGGTTCCCAGGTACAGAGGCAGGTGAGAAGGATCACATACACCGGATAACAATCTTCTCCCCAGGTTCTCAGGTACAGAGGCAGGTGAGAAGGATCACATACACCGGGTAACAACCTTCTCCCCAGGTTCTCAGGTACAGAGGCAGGTGAAAAGGATCACATACACCGGGTAACAACCTCCCCAGGTTCCCAGGTACAGGGGCAGGTGAGAAGGATCACATACACCGGGTAACAACCTACTCCCCAGGTTCTCAGGTACAGAGGCAGGTGAGAAGGATCACATACACCGGGTAACAACCTTCTCCCCAGGTTCCCAGGTACAGAGGCAGGTGAGAAGGATCACATACACCGGGTAACAACCTTCTCCCCAGGTTCCCAGGTACAGAGGTAGGTGAGAAGGATCACATACACCGGGTAACAACCTCTCCAGGTTCCCAGGTACAGAGGCAGGTGAGAAGGATCACATACACCGGGTAACAACCTTCTCCCCAGGTTCCCAGGTAGAGGCAGGTGAGAGGGATCACATACACCGGGTAACAACCTCCCCAGGATCCCAGGTACAGAGGCAGGTGAGAAGGATCACATACACCGGGTAACAACCTCCCCAGGTTCCCAGGTACAGAGGCAGGGGAGAAGGATCACATACACCGGGTAACAACCTTCTCCCCCGGTTCTCAGGTACAGAGGCAGGGGAGAAGGATCACATACACCGGGTAACAACCTTCTCCCAGGTTCTCAGGTACAGAGGCAGGTGAGAAGGATCACATACACCGGGTAACAACCTTCTCCCCAGGTTCCCAGGTACAGAGGCAGGTGAGAAGGATCACATACACCGGGTAACAACCTCTCCAGGTTCCCAGGTACAGAGGCAGGTGAGAAGGATCACATACACCGGGTAACAACCTTCTCCCCAGGTTCCAAGGCACAGAGGCAGGTGAGAAGGATCACATACACCGGGTAACAACCTTCTCCCCAGGTTCCCAGGTACAGAGGCAGGTGAGAAGGATCACATACACCGGGTAACAACCTTCTCCCCAGGTTCCCAGGTACAGAGGCAGGTGAGAAGGATCACATACACCGGGTAACAACCTTCTCCCCAGGTACAGAGGCAGGTGAGAAGGATCACATACACCGGGTAACAACCTCCCCAGGTTCCCAGGTACAGAGGCAGGGGACAAGGATCACATACACCGGGTAACAACCTTCTCGCCAGGTCCCCACTTACAGAGGCAGGTGAGAAGGATCACATACACTGGGTAACAACCTTCTCTCCAGGTTCCCAGGTACAGAGGCAGGTGAGAAGGATCACATACATAGGGTAACAACCTCCCCAGGTTCTCAGGTACAGAGGCAGGTGAGAAGGATCACATACACCGGGTAACAACCTCCCCAGGTTCTCAGGTACAGAGGCAGGTGAGAAGGATCACATACACCGGGTAACAACCTTCTCCCCAGGTTCCCAGGTACAGAGGCAGGTGAGAAGGATCACATACACCGGGTAACAACCTTCTCCCCAGGTTCCCAGGTACAGAGGCAGGTGAGAAGGATCACATACACCGGGTAACAAACTTCTCCCCAGGTTCTCAGGTACAGAGGCAGATGAGAAGGATCACATACACCGGGTAAAAACCTTCTCCCCAGTTTCCCAGGTACAGAGGCAGGTGAGAAGGATCACATACACCGGGTAACAACCTCTCCAGGTTCCCAGGTACAGAGGCAGGTGAGAAGGATCACATACACCGGGTAACAACCTTTCCAGGTTTCCAGGTACAGAGGCAGGTGAGAAGGATCACATACACCGCGTAACAACCTTCTCCCCAAGTTCCCAGGTACAGAGGCAGGTGAGAAGGATCATCATACACCGGGTAACAACCTCTCCAGGTTCTCAGGTACAGAGGCAGGTGAGAAGGATCACATACACCGGGTAACAACCTTCTCTCCAGGTTCCCAGGTACAGAGGCAGGTGAGAAGGATCACATACACCGGGTAACAACCTTCTCCCCAGGTTTCCAGGTACAGAGGCAGGTGAGAAGGATCACATACACCGGGTAACAACATTCTCCCCAGGTTCCCAGGTACAGAGGCAGGTGAGAAGGATCACATACACCGGGTAACAACCTTCTCCCCAGGATCCCAGGTACAGAGGCAGGTGAGAAGGATCACATACACCGGGTAACAACCTCTCCAGCTTCCCAGGTACAGAGGCAGGTGAGAAGGATCACATACACCGGGTAACAACCTCTCCAGGTTCCCAGGTACAGAGGCAGGTGAGAAGGATCACATACACCGCGTAACAACCTTCTCCCCAAGTTCCCAGGTACAGAGGCAGGTGAGAAGGATCACATACACCAGGTAACAACCTCTCCAGGTTCTCAGGTACAGAGGCAGGTGAGAAGGATCACATACACCGGGTAACAACCTTCTCCCCAGGATCCCAGGTACAGAGGCAGGTGAGAAGGATCACATACACCGGGTAACAACCCACCCAGGTTCCCAGGTACAGAGGCAGGGGACAAGGATCACATACACCGGGTAACAACCTTCTCCCCAGGTTCTCAGGTACAGAGGCAGGGGAGAAGGATCACATACACCGGGTAACAACCTTCTCCCCAGGTTCTCAGGTACAGAGGCAGGTGAGAAGGATCACATACACCGGGTAACAACCTTCTCCCCAGGTTCTCAGGTACAGAGGCAGGTGAGAAGGATCACATACACCGGGTAACAACCTTCTCCCCAGGTTCCCAGGTACAGAGGCAGGTGAGAAGGATCACATACACCGGGTAACAACCTCTCCAGGTTCCCAGGTACAGAGGCAGGTGAGAAGGATCACATACACCGGGTAACAACCTTCTCCCCAGGTTCCCAGGCACAGAGGCAGTTGAGAAGGATCACATACACCGGGTAACAACCTTCTCCCCAGGTTCCCAGGTACAGAGGCAGGTGAGAAGGATCACATACACCGGGTAACAAACTTCTCCCCAGGTTCCCAGGTACAGAGGCAGGTGAGAAGGATCACATACACCGGGTAACAACCTTCTCCCCAGGTTCCAAGGTACAGAGGCAGGTGAGAAGGATCACATACACCGGGTAACAACCTTCTCTCCAGGTTCCCAGGTACAGAGGCAGGTGAGAAGGATCACATACACCGGGTAACAACCTTCTCGCCAGGTTCCCAGGTACAGAGGCAGGTGAGAAGGGTCACATACACCGGGTAACAACCTTCTCTCCAGGTTCCCAGGTACAGAGGCAGGTGAGAAGGATCACATACACCGGGTAACAACCTCCCCAGGTTCTCAGGTACAATGGCAGGTGAGAAGGATCACATACACCGGTTAACAACCTTCTCCCCAGGTTCCCAGGTACAGAGGCAGGTGAGAAGGATCACATACACCGGGTAACAACCTTCTCCCCAGGTTCCCAGGTACAGAGGCAGGTGAGAAGGATCACATACACCGGGTAACAACCTTCTCCCCAGCTTCTCAGGTACAGAGGCAGATGAGAAGGATCACATACACCGGGTAACAACCTTCTCCCCAGGTTCCCAGGTACAGAGGCAGGTGAGAAGGATCACATACACCGGATAACAATCTTCTCCCCAGGTTCTCAGGTACAGAGGCAGGTGAGAAGGATCACATACACCGGGTAACAACCTTCTCCCCAGGTTCTCAGGTACAGAGGCAGGTGAAAAGGATCACATACACCGGGTAACAACCTCCCCAGGTTCCCAGGTACAGGGGCAGGTGAGAAGGATCACATACACCGGGTAACAACCTACTCCCCAGGTTCTCAGGTACAGAGGCAGGTGAGAAGGATCACATACACCGGGTAACAACCTTCTCCCCAGGTTCCCAGGTACAGAGGCAGGTGAGAAGGATCACATACACCGGGTAACAACCTTCTCCCCAGGTTCCCAGGTACAGAGGTAGGTGAGAAGGATCACATACACCGGGTAACAACCTCTCCAGGTTCCCAGGTACAGAGGCAGGTGAGAAGGATCACATACACCGGGTAACAACCTTCTCCCCAGGTTCCCAGGTAGAGGCAGGTGAGAGGGATCACATACACCGGGTAACAACCTCCCCAGGATCCCAGGTACAGAGGCAGGTGAGAAGGATCACATACACCGGGTAACAACCTCCCCAGGTTCCCAGGTACAGAGGCAGGGGAGAAGGATCACATACACCGGGTAACAACCTTCTCCCCCGGTTCTCAGGTACAGAGGCAGGGGAGAAGGATCACATACACCGGGTAACAACCTTCTCCCAGGTTCTCAGGTACAGAGGCAGGTGAGAAGGATCACATACACCGGGTAACAACCTTCTCCCCAGGTTCCCAGGTACAGAGGCAGGTGAGAAGGATCACATACACCGGGTAACAACCTCTCCAGGTTCCCAGGTACAGAGGCAGGTGAGAAGGATCACATACACCGGGTAACAACCTTCTCCCCAGGTTCCAAGGCACAGAGGCAGGTGAGAAGGATCACATACACCGGGTAACAACCTTCTCCCCAGGTTCCCAGGTACAGAGGCAGGTGAGAAGGATCACATACACCGGGTAACAACCTTCTCCCCAGGTTCCCAGGTACAGAGGCAGGTGAGAAGGATCACATACACCGGGTAACAACCTTCTCCCCAGGTACAGAGGCAGGTGAGAAGGATCACATACACCGGGTAACAACCTCCCCAGGTTCCCAGGTACAGAGGCAGGGGACAAGGATCACATACACCGGGTAACAACCTTCTCGCCAGGTCCCCACTTACAGAGGCAGGTGAGAAGGATCACATACACTGGGTAACAACCTTCTCTCCAGGTTCCCAGGTACAGAGGCAGGTGAGAAGGATCACATACATAGGGTAACAACCTCCCCAGGTTCTCAGGTACAGAGGCAGGTGAGAAGGATCACATACACCGGGTAACAACCTCCCCAGGTTCTCAGGTACAGAGGCAGGTGAGAAGGATCACATACACCGGGTAACAACCTTCTCCCCAGGTTCCCAGGTACAGAGGCAGGTGAGAAGGATCACATACACCGGGTAACAACCTTCTCCCCAGGTTCCCAGGTACAGAGGCAGGTGAGAAGGATCACATACACCGGGTAACAAACTTCTCCCCAGGTTCTCAGGTACAGAGGCAGATGAGAAGGATCACATACACCGGGTAAAAACCTTCTCCCCAGTTTCCCAGGTACAGAGGCAGGTGAGAAGGATCACATACACCGGGTAACAACCTCTCCAGGTTCCCAGGTACAGAGGCAGGTGAGAAGGATCACATACACCGGGTAACAACCTTTCCAGGTTTCCAGGTACAGAGGCAGGTGAGAAGGATCACATACACCGCGTAACAACCTTCTCCCCAAGTTCCCAGGTACAGAGGCAGGTGAGAAGGATCATCATACACCGGGTAACAACCTCTCCAGGTTCTCAGGTACAGAGGCAGGTGAGAAGGATCACATACACCGGGTAACAACCTTCTCTCCAGGTTCCCAGGTACAGAGGCAGGTGAGAAGGATCACATACACCGGGTAACAACCTTCTCCCCAGGTTTCCAGGTACAGAGGCAGGTGAGAAGGATCACATACACCGGGTAACAACATTCTCCCCAGGTTCCCAGGTACAGAGGCAGGTGAGAAGGATCACATACACCGGGTAACAACCTTCTCCCCAGGATCCCAGGTACAGAGGCAGGTGAGAAGGATCACATACACCGGGTAACAACCTCTCCAGGTTCCCAGGTACAGAGGCAGGTGAGAAGGATCACATACACCGGGTAACAACCTCTCCAGGTTCCCAGGTACAGAGGCAGGTGAGAAGGATCACATACACCGGGTAACAACCTTCTCCCCAGGTTTCCAGGTACAGAGGCAGGTGAGAAGGATCACATACACCGGGTAACAACATTCTCCCCAGGTTCCCAGGTACAGAGGCAGGTGAGAAGGATCACATACACCGGGTAACAACCTTCTCCCCAGGATCCCAGGTACAGAGGCAGGTGAGAAGGATCACATACACCGGGTAACAACCTCTCCAGGTTCCCAGGTACAGAGGCAGGTGAGAAGGATCACATACACCGGGTAACAACCTCTCCAGGTTCCCAGGTACAGAGGCAGGTGAGAAGGATCACATACACCGCGTAACAACCTTCTCCCCAAGTTCCCAGGTACAGAGGCAGGTGAGAACGGATCATCATACACCGGGTAACAACCTCTCCAGGTTCTCAGGTACAGAGGCAGGTGAGAAGGATCACATACACCGGGTAACAACCTTCTCTCCAGGTTCCCAGGTACAGAGGCAGGTGAGAAGGATCACATACACCGGGTAACAACCTTCTCCCCAGGTTTCCAGGTACAGAGGCAGGTGAGAAGGATCACATACACCGGGTAACAACCTTCTCCCCAGGTTCCCAGGTACAGAGGCAGGTGAGAGGGATCACATACACCGGGTAACAACCTTCTCCACAGGATCCCAGGTACAGAGGCAGGTGAGAAGGATCACATACACCGGGTAACAACCTCTCCAGGTTCCCAGGTACAGAGGCAGGTGAGAAGGATCACATACACCGGGTAACAACCTCTCCAGGTTCCCAGGTACAGAGGCAGGTGAGAAGGATCACATACACCGGGTAACAACCTTCTCCCCAGGTTCCCAGGTACAGAGGCAGGTGAGAAGGATCACATACACCGGGTAACAACCTCTCCAGGTTCTCAGGTACAGAGGCAGGTGAGAAGGATCACATACACCGGGTAACAACCTTCTCCCCAGGTTCCCAGGTAGAGGCAGGTGAGAAGGATCACATACACCGGGTAACAACCTCCCCAGGATCCCAGGTACAGAGGCAGGTGAGAAGGATCACATACACCGGGTAACAACCCACCCAGGTTCCCAGGTACAGAGGCAGGGGACAAGGATCACATACACCGGGTAACAACCTTCTCCCCAGGTTCTCAGGTACAGAGGCAGGGGAGAAGGATCACATACACCGGGTAACAACCTTCTCGCCAGGTTCTCAGGTACAGAGGCAGGTGAGAAGGATCACATACACCGGGTAACAACCTTCTCCCCAGGTTCCCAGGTACAGAGGCAGGTGAGAAGGATCACATACACCGGGTAACAACCTTCTCCCCAGGTTCCCAGGTACAGAGGCAGGGGAGAAGGATCACATACACCGGGTAACAACCTTCTCCCCAGGTTCCCAGGTACAGAGGCAGGTGAGAAGGATCACATACACCGGGTAACAACCTTCTCCCCAGGTTCCCAGGTACAGAGGCAGGTGAGAAGGATCACATACACCGGGTAACAACCTTCTCCCCAGGTTCCCAGGTACAGAGGCAGGTGAGAAGGATCACATACACCAGGTAACAACCTCTCCAGGTTTCCAGGTACAGAGGCAGGTGAGAAGGATCACATACACCGGGTAACAACCTTCTCCCCAGGTTCCCAGGTACAGAGGCAGGTGAGAAGGTTCACATACACCAGGTAACAACCTCTCCAGGTTTCCAGGTAAAGAGGCAGGTGAGAAGGATCACATACACCGGGTAACAACCTTCTCCCCAGGTTCTCAGGTACAGAGGCAGGTGAGAAGGATCACATACACCGGGTAACAACCTTCTCCCCAGGTTCTCAGGTACAGAGGCAGGTGAGAAGGATCACATACACCGGGTAACAACCTTCTCCCCAGGTTCCCAGGTACAGAGGCTGGTGAGAAGGATCACATACACTGGGTAACAACCTTCTCTCCAGGTTCCCAGGTACAGAGGCAGGTGAGAAGGATCACATACACCGGGTAACAACCTCCCCAGGTTCTCAGGTACAGAGGCAGGTGAGAAGGATCACATACACCGGGTAACAACCTCCCCAGGATCTCAGGTACAGAGGCAGGTGAGAAGGATCACATACACCGGGTAACAACCTTCTCCCCAGGTTCCCAGGTACAGAGGCAGGTGAGAAGGATCACATACACCGGGTAACAACCTTCTCCCCAAGTTCCCAGGTACAGAGGCAGGTGAGAAGGATCACATACACCGGGTAACAAACTTCTCCCCAGGTTCTCAGGTACAGAGGCAGATGAGAAGGATCACATACACCGGGTAACAACCTTCTCCCCGGTTCCCAGGTACAGAGGCAGGTGAGAAGGATCACATACACCGGGTAACAACCTCTCCAGGTTCCCAGGTACAGAGGCAGGTGAGAAGGATCACATACACCGGGTAACAACCTTTCCAGGTTTCCAGGTACAGAGGCAGGTGAGAAGGATCACATACACCGCGTAACAACCTTCTCCCCAAGTTCCCAGGTACAGAGGCAGGTGAGAAGGATCATCATACACCGGGTAACAACCTCTCCAGGTTCTCATGTACAGAGGCAGGTGAGAAGGATCACATACACCGGGTAACAACCTTCTCCCCGGTTCCCAGGTACAGAGGCAGGTGAGAAGGATCACATACACCGGGTAACAACCTTCTCCCCGGTTCCCAGGTACAGAGGCAGGTGAGAAGGATCACATACACCGGGTAACAACCTCTCCAGGTTCCCAGGTACAGAGGCAGGTGAGAAGGATCACATACACCGCGTAACAACCTTCTCCCCAAGTTCCCAGGTACAGAGGCAGGTGAGAACGGATCATCATACACCGGGTAACAACCTCTCCAGGTTCTCAGGTACAGAGGCAGGTGAGAAGGATCACATACACCGGGTAACAACCTTCTCTCCAGGTTCCCAGGTACAGAGGCAGGTGAGAAGGATCACATACACCGGGTAACAACCTTCTCCCCAGGTTTCCAGGTACAGAGGCAGGTGAGAAGGATCACATACACCGGGTAACAACCTTCTCCCCAGGTTCCCAGGTACAGAGGCAGGTGAGAGGGATCACATACACCGGGTAACAACCTTCTCCACAGGATCCCAGGTACAGAGGCAGGTGAGAAGGATCACATACACCGGGTAACAACCTCTCCAGGTTCCCAGGTACAGAGGCAGGTGAGAAGGATCACATACACCGGGTAACAACCTCTCCAGGTTCCCAGGTACAGAGGCAGGTGAGAAGGATCACATACACCGGGTAACAACCTTCTCCCCAGGTTCCCAGGTACAGAGGCAGGTGAGAAGGATCACATACACCGGGTAACAACCTCTCCAGGTTCTCAGGTACAGAGGCAGGTGAGAAGGATCACATACACCGGGTAACAACCTTCTCCCCAGGTTCCCAGGTAGAGGCAGGTGAGAAGGATCACATACACCGGGTAACAACCTCCCCAGGATCCCAGGTACAGAGGCAGGTGAGAAGGATCACATACACCGGGTAACAACCCACCCAGGTTCCCAGGTACAGAGGCAGGGGACAAGGATCACATACACCGGGTAACAACCTTCTCCCCAGGTTCTCAGGTACAGAGGCAGGGGAGAAGGATCACATACACCGGGTAACAACCTTCTCGCCAGGTTCTCAGGTACAGAGGCAGGTGAGAAGGATCACATACACCGGGTAACAACCTTCTCCCCAGGTTCCCAGGTACAGAGGCAGGTGAGAAGGATCACATACACCGGGTAACAACCTTCTCCCCAGGTTCCCAGGTACAGAGGCAGGGGAGAAGGATCACATACACCGGGTAACAACCTTCTCCCCAGGTTCCCAGGTACAGAGGCAGGTGAGAAGGATCACATACACCGGGTAACAACCTTCTCCCCAGGTTCCCAGGTACAGAGGCAGGTGAGAAGGATCACATACACCGGGTAACAACCTTCTCCCCAGGTTCCCAGGTACAGAGGCAGGTGAGAAGGATCACATACACCAGGTAACAACCTCTCCAGGTTTCCAGGTACAGAGGCAGGTGAGAAGGATCACATACACCGGGTAACAACCTTCTCCCCAGGTTCCCAGGTACAGAGGCAGGTGAGAAGGTTCACATACACCAGGTAACAACCTCTCCAGGTTTCCAGGTAAAGAGGCAGGTGAGAAGGATCACATACACCGGGTAACAACCTTCTCCCCAGGTTCTCAGGTACAGAGGCAGGTGAGAAGGATCACATACACCGGGTAACAACCTTCTCCCCAGGTTCTCAGGTACAGAGGCAGGTGAGAAGGATCACATACACCGGGTAACAACCTTCTCCCCAGGTTCCCAGGTACAGAGGCTGGTGAGAAGGATCACATACACTGGGTAACAACCTTCTCTCCAGGTTCCCAGGTACAGAGGCAGGTGAGAAGGATCACATACACCGGGTAACAACCTCCCCAGGTTCTCAGGTACAGAGGCAGGTGAGAAGGATCACATACACCGGGTAACAACCTCCCCAGGATCTCAGGTACAGAGGCAGGTGAGAAGGATCACATACACCGGGTAACAACCTTCTCCCCAGGTTCCCAGGTACAGAGGCAGGTGAGAAGGATCACATACACCGGGTAACAACCTTCTCCCCAAGTTCCCAGGTACAGAGGCAGGTGAGAAGGATCACATACACCGGGTAACAAACTTCTCCCCAGGTTCTCAGGTACAGAGGCAGATGAGAAGGATCACATACACCGGGTAACAACCTTCTCCCCGGTTCCCAGGTACAGAGGCAGGTGAGAAGGATCACATACACCGGGTAACAACCTCTCCAGGTTCCCAGGTACAGAGGCAGGTGAGAAGGATCACATACACCGGGTAACAACCTTTCCAGGTTTCCAGGTACAGAGGCAGGTGAGAAGGATCACATACACCGCGTAACAACCTTCTCCCCAAGTTCCCAGGTACAGAGGCAGGTGAGAAGGATCATCATACACCGGGAAACAACCTTCTCTCCAGGTTCTCAGGTACAGAGGCAGGTGAGAAGGATCACATACACCGGGTAACAACCTTCTCCCCAGGTTTCCAGGTACAGAGGCAGGTGAGAAGGATCACATACACCGGGTAACAACCTTCTCCCCAGGTTCCCAGGTACAGAGGCAGGTGAGAAGGATCACATACACCGGGTAACAACCTTCTCCCCAGGATCCCAGGTACAGAGGCAGGTGAGAAGGATCACATACACCGGGTAACAACCTCTCCAGGTTCCCAGGTACAGAGGCAGGTGAGAAGGATCACATACACCGGGTAACAACCTCTCCAGGTTCCCAGGTACAGAGGCAGGTGAGAAGGATCACATACACCGGGTAACAACCTTCTCCCCAGGTTCCCAGGTACAGAGGCAGGTGAGAAGGATCACATACACCGGGTAACAACCTCTCCAGGTTCTCAGGTACAGAGGCAGGTGAGAAGGATCACATACACCGGGTAACAACCTTCTCCCCAGGTTCCCAGGTAGAGGCAGGTGAGAAGGATCACATACACCGGGTAACAACCTCCCCAGGATCCCAGGTACAGAGGCAGGTGAGAAGGATCACATACACCGGGTAACAACCCACCCAGATTCCCAGGTACAGAGGCAGGGGACAAGGATCACATACACCGGGTAACAACCTTCTCCCCAGGTTCTCAGGTACAGAGGCAGGGGAGAAGGATCACATACACCGGGTAACAACCTTCTCCCCAGGTTCTCAGGTACAGAGGCAGGTGAGAAGGATCACATACACCGGGTAACAACCTTCTCCCCAGGTTCCCAGGTACAGAGGCAGGTGAGAAGGATCACATACACCGGGTAACAACCTTCTCCCCAGGTTCCCAGGTACAGAGGCAGGGGAGAAGGATCACATACACCGGGTAACAACCTTCTCCCCAGGTTCCCAGGTACAGAGGCAGGTGAGAAGGATCACATACACCGGGTAACAACCTTCTCCCCAGGTTCCCAGGTACAGAGGCAGGTGAGAAGGATCACATACACCAGGTAACAACCTCTCCAGGTTTCCAGGTACAGAGGCAGGTGAGAAGGATCACATACACCGGGTAACAACCTTCTCCCCAGGTTCCCAGGTACAGAGGCAGGTGAGAAGGTTCACATACACCAGGTAACAACCTCTCCAGGTTTCCAGGTAAAGAGGCAGGTGAGAAGGATCACATACACCGGGTAACAACCTTCTCTCCAGGTTCTCAGGTACAGAGGCAGGTGAGAAGGATCACATACACCGGGTAACAACCTTCTCCCCAGGTTCCCAGGTACAGAGGCAGGTGAGAAGGATCACATACACCGGGTAACAACCTCTCCAGGTTCCCAGGCACAGAGGCAGGTGAGAAGGATCACATACACCGGGTAACAACCTTCTCCCCAGGTTCCCAGGTACAGAGGCAGGTGAGAAGGATCACATACACCGGGTAACAACCTTCTCCCCAGGTTCCCAGGTACAGAGGCAGGTGAGAAGAATCACATACACTGGGTAACAACCTTCTCCCCAGGTTCCCAGGTACAGAGGCAGGTGAGAAGGATCACATACACCGGGTAACAACCTTCTCCCCAGGTTCCCAGGTACAGAGGCAGGTGAGAAGGATCACATACACCGGGTAACAACCTTCTCCCCAGGTTCTCAGGTACAGAGGCAGATGAGAAGGATCACATACACCGGGTAACAACCTTCTCCCCAGGTTCCCTGGTACAGAGGCAGGTGAGAAGGATCACATACACCGGGTAACAACCTCTCCAGGTTCCCAGGTACAGAGGCAGGTGAGAAGGATCACATACACCGGGTAACAACCTCTCCAGGTTTCCAGGTACAGAGGCAGGTGAGAAGGATCACATACACCGGGTAACAACCTTCTCCCCAAGTTCCCAGGTACAGAGGCAGGTGAGAAGGATCATCATACACCGGGTAACAACCTCTCCAGGTTCTCAGGTACAGAGGCAGGTGAGAAGGATCACATACACCGGGTAACAACCTTCTCTCCAGGTTCCCAGGTACAGAGGCAGGTGAGAAGGATCACATACACCGGGTAACAACCTTCTCCCCAGGTTTCCAGGTACAGAGGCAGGTGAGAAGGATCACATACACCGGGTAACAACCTTCTCCCCAGGTTCCCAGGTACAGAGGCAGGTGAGAAGGATCACATACACCGGGTAACAACCTTCTCTCCAGGTTCCCAGGTACAGAGGCAGGTGAGAAGGATCACAATCACCGGGTAACAACCTTCTCGCCAGGTTCCCAGGTACAGAGGCAGGTGAGAAGGATCACATACACCGGGTAACAACCTTCTCTCCAGGTTCCCAGGTACAGAGGCAGGTGAGAAGGATCACATAAACCGGGTAACAACCTCCCCAGGTTCTCAGGTACAGAGGCAGGTGAGAAGGATCACATACACCGGGTAACAACCTTCTCCCCAGGTTCCCAGGTACAGAGGCAGGTGAGAAGGATCACATACACCGGGTAACAACCTTCTCCCCAGGTTCCCAGGTACAGAGGCAGGTGAGAAGGATCACATACACCGGGTAACAACCTTCTCCCCAGGTTCCCAGGTGAGAAGGATCACATACACCGGGTAACAACCTCTCCAGGTTCCCAGGTACAGAGGCAGGTGAGAAGGATCACATACACCGGGTAACAACCTTCTCCCCAGGTTCCCAGGTACAGAGGCAGGTGAGAAGGATCACATACACCGGGTAACAACCTCTCCAGGTTCTCAGGTACAGAGGCAGGTGAGAAGGATCACATACACCGGGTAACAACCTTCTCCCCAGGTTCCCAGGTAGAGGCAGGTGAGAAGGATCACATACACCGGGTAACAACCTCCCCAGGATCCCAGGTACAGAGGCAGGTGAGAAGGATCACATACACCGGGTAACAACCCACCCCGGTTCCCAGGTACAGAGGCAGGGGACAAGGATCACATACACCGGGTAACAACCTTCTCCCCAGGTTCTCAGGTACAGAGGCAGGGGAGAAGGATCACATACACCGGGTAACAACCTTCTCCCCAGGTTCTCAGGTACAGAGGCAGGTGAGAAGGATCACATACACCGGGTAACAACCTTCTCCCCAGGTTCCCAGGTACAGAGGCAGGTGAGAAGGATCACATACACCGGGTAACAACCTTCTCCCCAGGTTCCCAGGTACAGAGGCAGGGGAGAAGGATCACATACACCGGGTAACAACCTTCTCCCCAGGTTCCCAGGTACAGAGGCAGTTGAGAAGGATCACATACACCGGGTAACAACCTTCTCCCCAGGTTCCCAGGTACAGAGGCAGGTGAGAAGGATCACATACACCAGGTAACAACCTCTCCAGGTTTCCAGGTACAGAGGCAGGTGAGAAGGATCACATACACCGGGTAACAACCTTCTCCCCAGGTTCCCAGGTACAGAGGCAGGTGAGAAGGTTCACATACACCGGGTAACAACCTCTCCAGGTTTCCAGGTAAAGAGGCAGGTGAGAAGGATCACATACACCGGGTAACAACCTTCTCCCCAGGTTCTCAGGTACAGAGGCAGGTGAGAAGGATCACATACACCGGGTAACAACCTTCTCCCCAGGTTCCCAGGTACAGAGGCAGGTGAGAAGGATCACATACACCGGGTAACAACCTCTCCAGGTTCCCAGGTACAGAGGCAGGTGAGAAGGATCACATACACCGGGTAACAACCTTCTCCCCAGGTTCCCAGGCACAGAGGCAGGTGAGAAGGATCACATACACCGGGTAACAACCTTCTCCCCAGGTTCCCAGGTACAGAGGCAGGTGAGAAGGATCACATACACCGGATAACAACCTTCTCCCCTGGTTCCCAGGTACAGAGGCAGGTGAGAAGGATCACATACACCGGGTAACAACCTTCTCCCCAGGTTCCCAGGTACAGAGGCAGGTGAGAAGGATCACATACACCGGGTAACAACCTTCTCCCCAGGTTCCCAGGTACAGAGGCAGGTGAGAAGGATCACATACACCGGGTAACAACCTTCTCCCCAGGTTCCCAGGTACAGAGGCAGGTGAGAAGGATCACATACACCGGGTAACAACCTTCTCCCCAGGTTCCCAGGTACAGAGGCAGGTGAGAAGGATCACATACACCTGGTAACAACCTTCTCCCCAGGTTCCCAGGTACAGAGGCAGGTGAGAAGGATCACATACACCGGGTAACAACCTTCTCCCCAGGTTCCCAGGTACAGAGGCAGGTGAGAAGGATCACATACACCGGGTAACAACCTCTCCAGGTTCTCAGGTACAGAGGCAGGTGAGAAGGATCACATACACCGGGTAACAACCTTCTCCCCAGGTTCCCAGGTAGAGGCAGGTGAGAAGGATCACATACACCGGGTAACAACCTCCCCAGGATCCCATGTACAGAGGCAGGTGAGAAGGATCACATACACCGGGTAACAACCCACCCAGGTTCCCAGGTACAGAGGCAGGGGACAAGGATCACATACACCGGGTAACAACCTTCTCACCAGGTTCTCAGGTACAGAGGCAGGGGAGAAGGATCACATACACCGGGTATCAACCTTCTCCCCAGGTTCTCAGGTACAGAGGCAGGTGAGAAGGATCACATACACCGGGTAACAACCTTCTCCCCAGGTTCCCAGGTACAGAGGCAGGTGAGAAGGATCACATACACCGGGTAACAACCTTCTCCCCAGGTTCCCAGGTACAGAGGCAGGGGAGAAGGATCACATACACCGGGTAACAACCTTCTCCCCAGGTTCCCAGGTACAGAGGCAGGTGGGAAGGATCACATACACCGGGTAACAACCTTCTCCCCAGGTTCCCAGGTACAGAGGCAGGTGAGAAGGATCACATACACCGGGTAACAACCTCTCCAGGTTTCCAGGTACAGAGGCAGGTGAGAAGGATCACATACACCGGGTAACAACCTCCCCAGGTTCCCAGGTACAGAGGCAGGTGAGAAGGATCACATACACCGGGTAAATACATCCCCAGGTTACCAGGTACAGAGGCAGGTGAGAAGGATCACATACACCGGGTAACAACCTTCTCTCCAGGTTCTCAGGTACAGAGGCAGGTGAGAAAGATCACATACACCGGGTAACAATCTTCTCCCCAGGTTCTCAGGTACAGAGGCAGGTGAGAAGGATCACATACACCGGGTAACAACCTTCTCCCCAGGTTCTCAGGTACAGAGGCAGGTGAGAAGGATCACATACACCGGGTAACAACCTTCTCCCCAGGTTCCCAGGTACAGAGGCAGGTGAGAAGGATCACATACACCGGGTAACAACCTTCTCCCCAGGATCCCAGGTACAGAGGCAGGTGAGAAGGATCACATACACCGGGTAACAACATCTCCAGGTTCCCAGGTACAGAGGCAGGTGAGAAGGATCACATACACCGGGTAACAACCTCTCCAGGTTCCCAGGTACAGAGGCAGGTGAGAAGGATCACATACACCGGGTAACAACCTTCTCCCCAGGTTCCCAGGTACAGAGGCAGGTGAGAAGGATCACATACACCGGGTAACAACCTCTCCAGGTTCTCAGGTACAGAGGCAGGTGAGAAGGATCACATACACCGGGTAACAACCTTCTCCCCAGGTTCCCAGGTAGAGGCAGGTGAGAAGGATCACATACACCGGGTAACAACCTCCCCAGGATCCCAGGTACAGAGGCAGGTGAGATGGATCACATACACCGGGTAACAACCCACCCAGATTCCCAGGTACAGAGGCAGGGGACAAGGATCACATACACCGGGTAACAACCTTCTCCCCAGGTTCTCAGGTACAGAGGCA
Source organism: Pseudophryne corroboree (assembly GCF_028390025.1). NCBI lineage: Eukaryota > Metazoa > Chordata > Amphibia > Anura > Myobatrachidae > Pseudophryne > Pseudophryne corroboree. The sequence goes on along the minus strand of NW_026970201.1, from coordinate 88,973 downwards.
GGGGAGAAGGATCACATACACCGGGTAACAACCTTCTCCCCAGGTTCCCAGGTACAGAGGCAGGTGAGAAGGATCACATACACCGGGTAACAACCTTCTCCCCAGGTTCCCAGGTACAGAGGCAGGTGAGAAGAATCACATACACTGGGTAACAACCTTCTCCCCAGGTTCCCAGGTACAGAGGCAGGTGAGAAGGATCACATACACCGGGTAACAACCTTCTCCCCAGGTTCCCAGGTACAGAGGCAGGTGAGAAGGATCACATACACCGGGTAACAACCTTCTCCCCAGGTTCTCAGGTACAGAGGCAGATGAGAAGGATCACATACACCGGGTAACAACCTTCTCCCCAGGTTCCCTGGTACAGAGGCAGGTGAGAAGGATCACATACACCGGGTAACAACCTCTCCAGGTTCCCAGGTACAGAGGCAGGTGAGAAGGATCACATACACCGGGTAACAACCTCTCCAGGTTTCCAGGTACAGAGGCAGGTGAGAAGGATCACATACACCGGGTAACAACCTTCTCCCCAAGTTCCCAGGTACAGAGGCAGGTGAGAAGGATCATCATACACCGGGTAACAACCTCTCCAGGTTCTCAGGTACAGAGGCAGGTGAGAAGGATCACATACACCGGGTAACAACCTTCTCCCCAGGTTCCCAGGTACAGAGGCAGGTGAGAAGGATCACATACACCGGGTAACAACCTTCTCCCCAGGTTCCCAGGTACAGAGGCAGGTGAGAAGGTTCACATACACCAGGTAACAACCTCTCCAGGTTTCCAGGTAAAGAGGCAGGTGAGAAGGATCACATACACCGGGTAACAACCTTCTCTCCAGGTTCTCAGGTACAGAGGCAGGTGAGAAGGATCACATACACCGGGTAACAACCTTCTCCCCAGGTTCCCAGGTACAGAGGCAGGTGAGAAGGATCACATACACCGGGTAACAACCTCTCCAGGTTCCCAGGCACAGAGGCAGGTGAGAAGGATCACATACACCGGGTAACAACCTTCTCCCCAGGTTCCCAGGTACAGAGGCAGGTGAGAAGGATCACATACACCGGGTAACAACCTTCTCCCCAGGTTCCCAGGTACAGAGGCAGGTGAGAAGAATCACATACACTGGGTAACAACCTTCTCCCCAGGTTCCCAGGTACAGAGGCAGGTGAGAAGGATCACATACACCGGGTAACAACCTTCTCCCCAGGTTCCCTGGTACAGAGGCAGGTGAGAAGGATCACATACACCGGGTAACAACCTTCTCCCCAGGTTCTCAGGTACAGAGGCAGATGAGAAGGATCACATACACCGGGTAACAACCTTCTCCCCAGGTTCCCTGGTACAGAGGCAGGTGAGAAGGATCACATACACCGGGTAACAACCTCTCCAGGTTCCCAGGTACAGAGGCAGGTGAGAAGGATCACATACACCGGGTAACAACCTCTCCAGGTTTCCAGGTACAGAGGCAGGTGAGAAGGATCACATACACCGGGTAACAACCTTCTCCCCAAGTTCCCAGGTACAGAGGCAGGTGAGAAGGATCATCATACACCGGGTAACAACCTCTCCAGGTTCTCAGGTACAGAGGCAGGTGAGAAGGATCACATACACCGGGTAACAACCTTCTCTCCAGGTTCCCAGGTACAGAGGCAGGTGAGAAGGATCACATACACCGGGTAACAACCTTCTCCCCAGGTTTCCAGGTACAGAGGCAGGTGAGAAGGATCACATACACCGGGTAACAACCTTCTCCCCAGGTTCCCAGGTACAGAGGCAGGTGAGAAGGATCACATACACCGGGTAACAACCTTCTCTCCAGGTTCCCAGGTACAGAGGCAGGTGAGAAGGATCACAATCACCGGGTAACAACCTTCTCGCCAGGTTCCCAGGTACAGAGGCAGGTGAGAAGGATCACATACACCGGGTAACAACCTTCTCTCCAGGTTCCCAGGTACAGAGGCAGGTGAGAAGGATCACATAAACCGGGTAACAACCTCCCCAGGTTCTCAGGTACAGAGGCAGGTGAGAAGGATCACATACACCGGGTAACAACCTTCTCCCCAGGTTCCCAGGTACAGAGGCAGGTGAGAAGGATCACATACACCGGGTAACAACCTTCTCCCCAGGTTCCCAGGTACAGAGGCAGGTGAGAAGGATCACATACACCGGGTAACAACCTTCTCCCCAGGTTCCCAGGTGAGAAGGATCACATACACCGGGTAACAACCTCTCCAGGTTCCCAGGTACAGAGGCAGGTGAGAAGGTTCACATACACCGGGTAACAACCTTCTCCCCAGGTTCCCAGGTACAGAGGCAGGTGAGAAGGATCACATACACCGGGTAACAACCTCTCCAGGTTCTCAGGTACAGAGGCAGGTGAGAAGGATCACATACACCGGGTAACAACCTTCTCCCCAGGTTCCCAGGTAGAGGCAGGTGAGAAGGATCACATACACCGGGTAACAACCTCCCCAGGATCCCAGGTACAGAGGCAGGTGAGAAGGATCACATACACCGGGTAACAACCCACCCCGGTTCCCAGGTACAGAGGCAGGGGACAAGGATCACATACACCGGGTAACAACCTTCTCCCCAGGTTCTCAGGTACAGAGGCAGGGGAGAAGGATCACATACACCGGGTAACAACCTTCTCCCCAGGTTCTCAGGTACAGAGGCAGGTGAGAAGGATCACATACACCGGGTAACAACCTTCTCCCCAGGTTCCCAGGTACAGAGGCAGGTGAGAAGGATCACATACACCGGGTAACAACCTTCTCCCCAGGTTCCCAGGTACAGAGGCAGGGGAGAAGGATCACATACACCGGGTAACAACCTTCTCCCCAGGTTCCCAGGTACAGAGGCAGTTGAGAAGGATCACATACACCGGGTAACAACCTTCTCCCCAGGTTCCCAGGTACAGAGGCAGGTGAGAAGGATCACATACACCAGGTAACAACCTCTCCAGGTTTCCAGGTACAGAGGCAGGTGAGAAGGATCACATACACCGGGTAACAACCTTCTCCCCAGGTTCCCAGGTACAGAGGCAGGTGAGAAGGTTCACATACACCAGGTAACAACCTCTCCAGGTTTCCAGGTAAAGAGGCAGGTGAGAAGGATCACATACACCGGGTAACAACCTTCTCCCCAGGTTCTCAGGTACAGAGGCAGGTGAGAAGGATCACATACACCGGGTAACAACCTTCTCCCCAGGTTCCCAGGTACAGAGGCAGGTGAGAAGGATCACATACACCGGGTAACAACCTCTCCAGGTTCCCAGGTACAGAGGCAGGTGAGAAGGATCACATACACCGGGTAACAACCTTCTCCCCAGGTTCCCAGGCACAGAGGCAGGTGAGAAGGATCACATACACCGGGTAACAACCTTCTCCCCAGGTTCCCAGGTACAGAGGCAGGTGAGAAGGATCACATACACCGGATAACAACCTTCTCCCCTGGTTCCCAGGTACAGAGGCAGGTGAGAAGGATCACATACACCGGGTAACAACCTTCTCCCCAGGTTCCCAGGTACAGAGGCAGGTGAGAAGGATCACATACACCGGGTAACAACCTTCTCCCCAGGTTCCCAGGTACAGAGGCAGGTGAGAAGGATCACATACACCGGGTAACAACCTTCTCCCCAGGTTCCCAGGTACAGAGGCAGGTGAGAAGGATCACATACACCGGGTAACAACCTTCTCCCCAGGTTCCCAGGTACAGAGGCAGGTGAGAAGGATCACATACACCTGGTAACAACCTTCTCCCCAGGTTCCCAGGTACAGAGGCAGGTGAGAAGGATCACATACACCGGGTAACAACCTTCTCCCCAGGTTCCCAGGTACAGAGGCAGGTGAGAAGGATCACATACACCGGGTAACAACCTCTCCAGGTTCTCAGGTACAGAGGCAGGTGAGAAGGATCACATACACCGGGTAACAACCTTCTCCCCAGGTTCCCAGGTAGAGGCAGGTGAGAAGGATCACATACACCGGGTAACAACCTCCCCAGGATCCCATGTACAGAGGCAGGTGAGAAGGATCACATACACCGGGTAACAACCCACCCAGGTTCCCAGGTACAGAGGCAGGGGACAAGGATCACATACACCGGGTAACAACCTTCTCACCAGGTTCTCAGGTACAGAGGCAGGGGAGAAGGATCACATACACCGGGTATCAACCTTCTCCCCAGGTTCTCAGGTACAGAGGCAGGTGAGAAGGATCACATACACCGGGTAACAACCTTCTCCCCAGGTTCCCAGGTACAGAGGCAGGTGAGAAGGATCACATACACCGGGTAACAACCTTCTCCCCAGGTTCCCAGGTACAGAGGCAGGGGAGAAGGATCACATACACCGGGTAACAACCTTCTCCCCAGGTTCCCAGGTACAGAGGCAGGTGGGAAGGATCACATACACCGGGTAACAACCTTCTCCCCAGGTTCCCAGGTACAGAGGCAGGTGAGAAGGATCACATACACCGGGTAACAACCTCTCCAGGTTTCCAGGTACAGAGGCAGGTGAGAAGGATCACATACACCGGGTAACAACCTCCCCAGGTTCCCAGGTACAGAGGCAGGTGAGAAGGATCACATACACCGGGTAAATACATCCCCAGGTTACCAGGTACAGAGGCAGGTGAGAAGGATCACATACACCGGGTAACAACCTTCTCTCCAGGTTCTCAGGTACAGAGGCAGGTGAGAAAGATCACATACACCGGGTAACAATCTTCTCCCCAGGTTCTCAGGTACAGAGGCAGGTGAGAAGGATCACATACACCGGGTAACAACCTTCTCCCCAGGTTCTCAGGTACAGAGGCAGGTGAGAAGGATCACATACACCGGGTAACAATCTTCTCCCCAGGTTCTCAGGTACAGAGGCAGGTGAGAAGGATCACATACACCGGGTAACAACCTTCTCCCCAGGTTCCCAGGTAAAGAGGCAGGTGAGAAGGTTCACATACACCAGGTAACAACCTCTCCAGGTTTCCAGGTAAAGAGGCAGGTGAGAAGGATCACATACACCGGGTAACAACCTTCTCCCCAGGTTCTCAGGTACAGAGGCTGGTGAGAAGGATCACATACACCGGGTAACAACCTTCTCCCCAGGTTCCCAGGTACAGAGGCAGGTGAGAAGGATCACATACACCGGGTAACAACCTCTCCAGGTTCCCAGGTACAGAGGCAGGTGAGAAGGATCACATACACCGGGTAACAACCTTCTCCCCAGGTTCCCAGGCACAGAGGCAGGTGAGAAGGATCACATACACCGGGTAACAACCTTCTCCCCAGGTTCCCAGGTACAGAGGCAGGTGAGAAGGATCACATACACCGGATAACAACCTTCTCCCCAGGTTCCCAGGTACAGAGGCAGGTGAGAAGGATCACATACACCGGGTAACAACCTTCTCCCCAGGTTCCCAGGTACAGAGGCAGGTGAGAAGGATCACATACACCGGGTAACAACCTTCTCTCCAGGTTCCCAGGTACAGAGGCAGGTGAGAAGGATCACAATCACCGGGTAACAACCTTCTCGCCAGGTTCCCAGGTACAGAGGCAGGTGAGAAGGATCACATACACCGGGTAACAACCTTCTCTCCAGGTTCCCAGGTACTGAGGCAGGTGAGAAGGATCACATACACCGGGTAACAACCTCCCCAGGTTCTCAGGTACAGAGGCAGGTGAGAAGGATCACATACACCGGGTAACAACCTTCTCCCCAGGTTCCCAGGTACAGAGGCAGGTGAGAAGGATCACATACACCGGGTAACAACCTCTCCAGGTTCCCAGGTACAGAGGCAGGTGAGAAGGATCACATACACCGGGTAACAACCATCTCCCCAGGTTCCCAGGCACAGAGGCAGGTGAGAAGGATCACATACACCGGGTAACAACCTTCTCCCCAGGTTCCCAGGTACAGAGGCAGGTGAGAAGGATCACATACACCGGATAACAACCTTCTCCCCAGGTTCCCAGGTACAGAGGCAGGTGAGAAGGATCACATACACCGGGTAACAACCTTCTCCCCAGGTTCCCAGGTACAGAGGCAGGTGAGAAGTATCACATACACCGGGTAACAACCTTCTCCCCAGGTTCCCAGGTACAGAGGCAGGTGAGAAGGATCACATACACCGGGTAATAACCTTCTCCCCAGGTTCCCAGGTACAGAGGCAGGTGAGAAGGATCACATACACCGGGTAACAACCTTCTCCCCAGGTTCCCAGGTACAGAGGCAGGTGAGAAGGATCACATACACCGGGTAACAACCTCTCCAGGTTCCCAGGTACAGAGGCAGGTGAGAAGGATCACATACACCGGGTAACAACCTTCTCCCCAGGTTCCCAGGTACAGAGGCAGGTGAGAAGGATCACATACACCGGGTAACAACCTCTCCAGGTTCTCAGGTACAGAGGCAGGTGAGAAGGATCACATACACCGGGTAACAACCTTCTCCCCAGGTTCCCAGGTAGAGGCAGGTGAGAAGGATCACATACACCGGGTAACAACCTCCCCAGGATCCCAGGTACAGAGGCAGGTGAGAAGGATCACATACACCGGGTAATAACAACCCACCCCGGTTCCCAGGTACAGAGGCAGGGGACAAGGATCACATACACCGGGTAACAACCTTCTCCCCAGGTTCTCAGGTACAGAGGCAGGGGAGAAGGATCACATACACCGGGTAACAACCTTCTCCCCAGGTTCTCAGGTACAGAGGCAGGTGAGAAGGATCACATACACCGGGTAACAACCTTCTCCCCAGGTTCCCAGGTACAGAGGCAGGTGAGAAGGATCACATACACCGGGTAACAACCTTCTCCCCAGGTTCCCAGGTACAGAGGCAGGGGAGAAGGATCACATACACCGGGTAACAACCTTCTCCCCAGGTTCCCAGGTACAGAGGCAGTTGAGAAGGATCACATACACCGGGTAACAACCTTCTCCCCAGGTTCCCAGGTACAGAGGCAGGTGAGAAGGATCACATACACCAGGTAACAACCTCTCCAGGTTTCCAGGTACAGAGGCAGGTGAGAAGGATCACATACACCGGGTAACAACCTTCTCCCCAGGTTCCCAGGTACAGAGGCAGGTGAGAAGGTTCACATACACCAGGTAACAACCTCTCCAGGTTTCCAGGTAAAGAGGCAGGTGAGAAGGATCACATACACCGGGTAACAACCTTCTCCCCAGGTTCTCAGGTACAGAGGCAGGTGAGAAGGATCACATACACCGGGTAACAACCTTCTCCCCAGGTTCCCAGGTACAGAGGCAGGTGAGAAGGATCACATACACCGGGTAACAACCTCTCCAGGTTCCCAGGTACAGAGGCAGGTGAGAAGGATCACATACACCGGGTAACAACCTTCTCCCCAGGTTCCCAGGCACAGAGGCAGGTGAGAAGGATCACATACACCGGGTAACAACCTTCTCCCCAGGTTCCCAGGTACAGAGGCAGGTGAGAAGGATCACATACACCGGATAACAACCTTCTCCCCAGGTTCCCAGGTACAGAGGCAGGTGAGAAGGATCACATACACCGGGTAACAACCTTCTCCCCAGGTTCCCAGGTACAGAGGCAGGTGAGAAGGATCACATACACCGGGTAACAACCTTCTCCCCAGGTTCCCAGGTACAGAGGCAGGTGAGAAGGATCACATACACCGGGTAACAACCTTCTCCCCAGGTTCCCAGGTACAGAGGCAGGTGAGAAGGATCACATACACCGGGTAACAACCTTCTCCCCAGGTTCCCAGGTACAGAGGCAGGTGAGAAGGATCACATACACCGGGTAACAACCTCTCCAGGTTCCCAGGTACAGAAGCAGGTGAGAAGGATCACATACACCGGGTAACAACCTTCTCCCCAGGTTCCAAGGCACAGAGGCAGGTGAGAAGGATCACATACACCGGGTAACAACCTTCTCCCCAGGTTCCCAGGTACAGAGGCAGGTGAGAAGGATCACATACACCGGGTAACAACCTTCTCCCCAGGTTCCCAGGTACAGAGGCAGGTGAGAAGGATCACATACACCGGGTAACAACCTTCTCCCCAGGTTCCCAGGTACAGAGGCAGGTGAGAAGGATCACATACACCGGGTAACAACCTTCTCTCCAGGTTCCCAGGTACAGAGGCAGGTGAGAAGGATCACAATCACCGGGTAACAACCTTCTCGCCAGGTTCCCAGGTACAGAGGCAGGTGAGAAGGATCACATACACCGGGTAACAACCTCTCCAGGTTCCCAGGTACAGAGGCAGGTGAGAAGGATCACATACACCGGGTAACAACCTTCTCCCCAGGTTCCCAGGTACAGAGGCAGGTGAGAAGGATCACATACACCGGGTAACAACCTTCTCCCCAGGTTCCCAGGTACAGAGGCAGGTGAGAAGTATCACATACACCGGGTAACAAACTTCTCCCCAGGTTCTCAGGTACAGAGGCAGATGAGAAGGATCACATACACCGGGTAACAACCTTCTCCCCAGGTTCCCAGGTACAGAGGCAGGTGAGAAGGATCACATACACCGGGTAACAACCTCTCCAGGTTCCCAGGTACAGAGGCAGGTGAGAAGGATCACATACACCGGGTAACAACCTTTCCAGGTTTCCAGGTACAGAGGCAGGTGAGAAGGATCACATACACCGCGTAACAACCTTCTCCCCAAGTTCCCAGGTACAGAGGCAGGTGAGAAGGATCATCATACACCGGGTAACAACCTCTCCAGGTTCTCAGGTACAGAGGCAGGTGAGAAGGATCACATACACCGGGTAACAACCTTCTCTCCAGGTTCCCAGGTACAGAGGCAGGTGAGAAGGATCACATACACCGGGTAACAACCTACTCCCCAGGTTTCCAGGTACAGAGGCAGGGGAGAAGGATCACATACACCGGGTAACAACCTTCTCCCCAGGTTCCCAGGTACAGAGGCAGGTGAGAAGGATCACATACACCGGGTAACAACCTTCTCCCCAGGATCCCAGGTACAGAGGCAGGTGAGAAGGATCACATACACCGGGTAACAACCTCTCCAGGTTCCCAGGTACAGAGGCAGGTGAGAAGGATCACATACACCGGGTAACAACCTCTCCAGGTTCCCAGGTACAGAGGCAGGTGAGAAGGATCACATACACCGGGTAACAACCTTCTCCCCAGGTTCCCAGGTACAGAGGCAGGTGAGAAGGATCACATACACCGGGTAACAACCTCTCCAGGTTCTCAGGTACAGAGGCAGGTGAGAAGGATCACATACACCGGGTAACAACCTTCTCCCCAGGTTCCCAGGTAGAGGCAGGTGAGAAGGATCACATACACCGGGTAACAACCTCCCCAGGATCCCAGGTACAGAGGCAGGTGAGAAGGATCACATACACCGGGTAACAACCCACCCAGGTTCCCAGGTACAGAGGCAGGGGACAAGGATCACATACACCGGGTAACAACCTTCTCCCCAGGATCTCAGGTACAGAGGCAGGTGAGAAGGATCACATACACCGGGTAACAACCTTCTCCCCAGGTTCCCAGGTACAGAGGCAGGTGAGAAGGATCACATACACCGGGTAACAACCTTCTCCCCAGGTTCCCAGGTACAGAGGCAGGGGAGAAGGATCACATACACCGGGTAACAACCTTCTCCCCAGGTTCCCAGGTACAGAGGCAGGTGAGAAGGATCACATACACCGGGTGACAACCTTCTCCCCAGGTTCCCAGGTACAGAGGCAGGTGAGAAGGATCACATACACCAGGTAACAACCTCTCCAGGTTTCCAGGTACAGAGGCAGGTGAGAAGGATCACATACACCGGGTAACAACCTTCTCCCCAGGTTCCCAGGTACAGAGGCAGGTGAGAAGGTTCACATACACCAGGTAACAACCTCTCCAGGTTTCCAGGTAAAGAGGCAGGTGAGAAGGATCACATACACCGGGTAACAACCTTCTCCCCAGGTTCTCAGGTACAGAGGCAGGTGAGAAGGATCACATACACCGGGTAACAACCTTCTCCCCAGGTTCCCAGGTACAGAGGCAGGCGAGAAGGATCACATACACCGGGTAACAACCTCTACAGGTTCCCAGGTACAGAGGCAGGTGAGAAGGATCACATACACCGGGTAACAACCTTCTCCCCAGGTTCCCAGGCACAGAGGCAGGTAAGAAGGATCACATACACCGGGTAACAACCTTCTCCCCAGGTTCCCAGGTACAGAGGCAGGTGAGAAGGATCACATACACCGGATAACAACCTTCTCCCCAGGTTCCCAGGTACAGAGGCAGGTGAGAAGGATCACATACACCGGGTAACAACCTTCTCCCCAGGTTCCCAGGTACAGAGGCAGGTGAGAAGGATCACATACACCGGGTAACAACCTTCTCTCCAGGTTCCCAGGTACAGAGGCAGGTGAGAAGGATCACATACACCGGGTAACAACCTCCCCAGATTCTCAGGTACAGAGGCAGGTGAGACGGATCACATACACCGGGTAACAACCTTCTCCCCAGGTTCCCAGGTACAGAGGCAGGTGAGAAGGATCACATACACCGGGTAACAACCTTCTCCCCAGGTTCCCAGGTACAGAGGCAGGTGAGAAGGATCACATACACCGGGTAACAACCTCTCCAGGTTTCCAGGTACAGAGGCAGGTGAGAAGGATCACATACACCGGGTAACAACCTTCTCCCCAAGTTCCCAGGTACAGAGGCAGGTGAGAAGGATCATCATACACCGGGTAACAACCTCTCCAGGTTCCCAGGTACAGAGGCAGGTGAGAAGGATCACATACACCGGGTAACAACCTTCTCCCCAGGTTCCCAGGTACAGAGGCAGGTGAGAAGGATCACATACACCGGGTAACAACCTCTCCAGGTTCTCAGGTACAGAGGCAGGTGAGAAGGATCACATACACCGGGTAACAACCTTCTCTCCAGGTTCCCAGGTACAGAGGCAGGTGAGAAGGATCACATACACCGGGTAACAACCTTCTCCCCAGGTTCCCAGGTACAGAGGCAGGTGAGAAGGATCACATACACCGGGTAACAACCTTCTCCCCAGGTTCCCAGGTACAGAGGCAGGTGAGAAGGATCACATACACCGGGTAACAACCTTCTCCCCAGGTTCTCAGGTACAGAGGCAGGTGAGAAGGATCACATACACCGGGTAACAACCTTTTCCCCAGGATCCCTGGTACAGAGGCAGGTGAGAAGGATCACATACACCGGGTAACAATCTTCTCCCCAGGATCCCAGGTACAAAGGCAGGTGAGAAGGATTACATACACCGGGTAACAACCTCTCCAGGTTCTCAGGTACAGAGGCAGGGGAGAAGGATCACATACACCGGGTAACAACCTTCTCTCCAGGTTCTCAGGTACAGAGGCAGGTGAGAAGGATCACATAAACCGGGTAACAACCTCTCCAGGTTCCCAGGTACAGAGGCAGGTGAGAAGGATCACATACACCGGGTAACAACCTTCTCCCCAGGTTCCCAGGCACAGAGGCAGGTGAGAAGGATCACATACACCGGGTAACAACCTTCTCCCCCGGTTCTCAGGTACAGAGGCAGGGGAGAAGGATCACATACACCGGGTAACAACCTTCTCCCCAGGTTCTCAGGTACAGAGGCAGGTGAGAAGGATCACATACACAGGGTAACAACCTTCTCCCCAGGTTCCCAGGTACAGAGGCAGGTGAGAAGGATCACATACACCGGGTAACAACCTCTCCAGGTTCCCAGGTACAGAGGCAGGTGAGAAGGATCACATACACCGGGTAACAACCTTCTCCCCAGGTTCCAAGGCACAGAGGCAGGTGAGAAGGATCACATACACCGGGTAACAACCTTCTCCCCAGGTTCCCAGGTACAGAGGCAGGTGAGAAGGATCACATACACCGGGTAACAACCTTCTCCCCAGGTTCCCAGGTACAGAGGCAGGTGAGAAGGATCACATACACCGGGTAACAACCTTCTCCCCAGGTTCCCAGGTACAGAGGCAGGTGAGAAGGATCACATACACCGGGTAACAACCTTCTCTCCAGGTTCCCAGGTACAGAGGCAGGTGAGAAGGATCACAATCACCGGGTAACAACCTTCTCGCCAGGTTCCCAGGTACAGAGGCAGGTGAGAAGGATCACATACACCGGGTAACAACCTTTCCAGGTTCCCAGGTACAGAGGCAGGTGAGAAGGATCACATACACCGGGTAACAACCTTCTCCCCAGGTTCCCAGGTACAGAGGCAGGTGAGAAGGATCACATACACTGGGTAACAACCTTCTCCCCAGGTTCCCAGGTACAGAGGCAGGTGAGAAGGATCACATACACCGGGTAACAAACTTCTCCCCAGGTTCTCAGGTACAGAGGCAGGTGAGCAGGATCACATACACCGGGTAACAACCTTCTCCCCAGGTTCCCAGGTACAGAGGCAGGTGAGAAGGATCACATACACCGGGTAACAACCTCTCCAGGTTCCCAGGTACAGAGGCAGGTGAGAAGGATCACATACACCGGGTAACAACCTTTCCAGGTTTCCAGGTACAGAGGCAGGTGAGAAGGATCACATACACCGCGTAACAACCTTCTCCCCAAGTTCCCAGGTACAGAGGCAGGTGAGAAGGATCATCATACACCGGGTAACAACCTCTCCAGGTTCTCATGTACAGAGGCAGGTGAGAAGGATCACATTCACCGGGTAACAACCTTCTCTCCAGGTTCCCAGGTACAGAGGCAGGTGAGAAGGATCACATACACCGGGTAACAACCTTCTCCCCAGGTTTCCAGGTACAGAGGCAGGTGAGAAGGATCACATACACCGGGTAACAACCTTCTCCCCAGGATCCAAGGTACAGAGGCAGGTGAGAAGGATCACATACACCGGGTAACAACCTCTCCAGGTTCCCAGGTACAGAGGCAGGTGAGAAGGATCACATACACCGGGTAACAACCTCTCCAGGTTCCCAGGTACAGAGGCAGGTGAGAAGGATCACATACACCGGGTAACAACCTCTCCAGGTTCCCAGGTACAGAGGCAGGTGAGAAGGATCACATACATCGGGTAACAACCTTCTCCCCAGGTTCCCAGGTACAGAGGCAGGTGAGAAGGATCACATACACCGGGTAACAACCTCTCCAGGTTCTCAGGTACAGAGGCAGGTGAGAAGGATCACATACACCGGGTAACAACCTTCTCCCCAGGTTCCCAGGTAGAGGCAGGTGAGAAGGATCACATACACCGGGTAACAACCTCCCCAGGATCCCAGGTACAGAGGCAGGTGAGAAGGATCACATACACCGGGTAACAACCCACCCTGGTTCCCAGGTACAGAGGCAGGGGACAAGGATCACATACACCGGGTAACAACCTTCTCCCCAGGTTCTCAGGTACAGAGGCAGGGGAGAAGGATCACATACACCGGGTAACAACCTTCTCCCCAGGTTCTCAGGTACAGAGGCAGGTGAGAAGGATCACATACACCGGGTAACAACCTTCTCCCCAGGTTCCCAGGTACAGAGGCAGGTGAGAAGGATCACATACACCGGGTAACAACCTTCTCCCCAGGTTCCTAGGTACAGAGGCAGCGGAGAAGGATCACATACACCGGGTAACAACCTTCTCCCCAGGTTCCCAGGTACAGAGGCAGGTGAGAAGGATCACATACACCGGGTAACAACCTTCTCCCCAGGTTCCCAGGTACAGAGGCAGGTGAGAAGGATCACATACACCAGGTAACAACCTCTCCAGATTTCCAGGTACAGAGGCAGGTGAGAAGGATCACATACACCGGGTAACAACCTTCTCCCCAGGTTCCCAGGTACAGAGGCAGGTGAGAAGGTTCACATACACCAGGTAACAACCTCTCCAGGTTTCCAGGTAAAGAGGCAGGTGAGAAGGATCACATACACCGGGTAACAACCTTCTCCCCAGGTTCTCAGGTACAGAGGCTGGTGAGAAGGATCACATACACCGGGTAACAACCTTCTCCCCAGGTTCCCAGGTACAGAGGCAGGTGAGAAGGATCACATACACCGGGTAACAACCTCTCCAGGTTCCCAGGTACAGAGGCAGGTGAGAAGGATCACATACACCGGGTAACAACCTTCTCCCCAGGTTCCCAGGCACAGAGGCAGGTGAGAAGGATCACATACACCGGGTAACAACCTTCTCCCCAGGTTCCCAGGTACAGAGGCAGGTGAGAAGGATCACATACACCGGATAACAACCTTCTCCCCAGGTTCCCAGGTACAGAGGCAGGTGAGAAGGATCACATACACCGGGTAACAACCTTCTCCCCAGGTTCCCAGGTACAGAGGCAGGTGAGAAGGATCACATACACCGGGTAACAACCTTCTCTCCAGGTTCCCAGGTACAGAGGCAGGTGAGAAGGATCACAATCACCGGGTAACAACCTTCTCGCCAGGTTCCCAGGTACAGAGGCAGGTGAGAAGGATCACATACACCGGGTAACAACCTTCTCCCCAGGATCCAAGGTACAGAGGCAGGTGAGAAGGATCACATACACCGGGTAACAACCTCTCCAGGTTCCCAGGTACAGAGGCAGGTGAGAAGGATCACATACACCGGGTAACAACCTCTCCAGGTTCCCAGGTACAGAGGCAGGTGAGAAGGATCACATACACCGGGTAACAACCTCTCCAGGTTCCCAGGTACAGAGGCAGGTGAGAAGGATCACATACATCGGGTAACAACCTTCTCCCCAGGTTCCCAGGTACAGAGGCAGGTGAGAAGGATCACATACACCGGGTAACAACCTCTCCAGGTTCTCAGGTACAGAGGCAGGTGAGAAGGATCACATACACCGGGTAACAACCTTCTCCCCAGGTTCCCAGGTAGAGGCAGGTGAGAAGGATCACATACACCGGGTAACAACCTCCCCAGGATCCCAGGTACAGAGGCAGGTGAGAAGGATCACATACACCGGGTAACAACCCACCCTGGTTCCCAGGTACAGAGGCAGGGGACAAGGATCACATACACCGGGTAACAACCTTCTCCCCAGGTTCTCAAGTACAGAGGCAGGGGAGAAGGATCACATACACCGGGTAACAACCTTCTCCCCAGGTTCTCAGGTACAGAGGCAGGTGAGAAGGATCACATACACCGGGTAACAACCTTCTCCCCAGGTTCCCAGGTACAGAGGCAGGTGAGAAGGATCACATACACCGGGTAACAACCTTCTCCCCAGGTTCCTAGGTACAGAGGCAGCGGAGAAGGATCACATACACCGGGTAACAACCTTCTCCCCAGGTTCCCAGGTACAGAGGCAGGTGAGAAGGATCACATACACCGGGTAACAACCTTCTCCCCAGGTTCCCAGGTACAGAGGCAGGTGAGAAGGATCACATACACCAGGTAACAACCTCTCCAGGTTTCCAGGTACAGAGGCAGGTGAGAAGGATCACATACACCGGGTAACAACCTTCTCCCCAGGTTCCCAGGTACAGAGGCAGGTGAGAAGGTTCACATACACCAGGTAACAACCTCTCCAGGTTTCCAGGTAAAGAGGCAGGTGAGAAGGATCACATACACCGGGTAACAACCTTCTCCCCAGGTTCTCAGGTACAGAGGCAGGTGAGAAGGATCACATACACCTGGTAACAACCTTCTCCCCAGGTTCCCAGGTACAGAGGCAGGTGAGAAGGATCACATACACCGGGTAACAACCTCTCCAGGTTATCAGGTACAGAGGCAGGTGAGAAGGATCACATACACCGGGTAACAACCTTCTCCCCAGGTTCCCAGGTAGAGGCAGGTGAGAAGGATCACATACACCGGGTAACAACCTCCCCAGGATCCCAGGTACAGAGGCAGGTGAGAAGGATCACATACACCGGGTAACAACCCACCCAGGTTCCCAGGTAGAGAGGCAGGGGACAAGGGTCACATACACCAGGTAACAACCTTCTCCCCAGGTTCTCAGGTACAGAGGCAGGGGAGAAGGATCACATACACCGGGTAACAACCTTCTCCCCAGGTTCTCAGGTACAGAGGCAGGTGAGAAGGATCACATACACCGGGTAACAACCTTCTCCCCAGGTTCCCAGGTACAGAGGCAGGTGAGAAGGATCACATACACCGGGTAACAACCTTCTCCCCAGGTTCCCAGGTACAGAGGCAGGGGAGAAGGATCACATACACCGGGTAACAACCTTCTCCCCAGGTTCCCAGGTACAGAGGCAGGTGAGAAGGATCACATACACCGGGTAACAACCTTCTCCCCAGGTTCCCAGGTACAGAGGCAGGTGAGAAGGATCACATACACCAGGTAACAACCTCTCCAGGTTTCCAGGTACAGAGGCAGGTGAGAAGGATCACATACACTGGGTAACAACCTTCTCCCCAGGTTCCCAGGTACAGAGGCAGGTGAGAAGGTTCACATACACCAGGTAACAACCTCTCCAGGTTTCCAGGTAAAGAGGCAGGTGAGAAGGATCACATACACCGGGTAACAACCTTCTCCCCAGGTTCTCAGGTACAGAGGCAGGTGAGAAGGATCACATACACCGGGTAACAACCTTCTCCCCAGGTTCCCAGGTACAGAGGCAGGTGAGAAGGATCACATACACCGGGTAACAACCTCTACAGGTTCCCAGGTACAGAGGCAGGTGAGAAGGATCACATACACCGGGTAACAACCTTCTCCCCAGGTTCCCAGGCACAGAGGCAGGTGAGAAGGATCACATACACCGGGTAACAACCTTCTCCCCAGGTTCCCAGGTACAGAGGCAGGTGAGAAGGATCACATACACCGGATAACAACCTTCTCCCCAGGTTCCCAGGTACAGAGGCAGGTGAGAAGGATCACATACACCGGGTAACAACCCACCCAGGTTCCCAGGTACAGAGGCAGGGGACAAGGGTCACATACACCAGGTAACAACCTTCTCCCCAGGTTCTCAGGTACAGAGGCAGGGGAGAAGGATCACATACACCGGGTAACAACCTTCTCCCCAGGTTCTCAGGTACAGAGGCAGGTGAGAAGGATCACATACACCGGGTAACAACCTTCTCCCCAGGTTCCCAGGTACAGAGGCAGGTGAGAAGGATCACATACACCGGGTAACAACCTTCTCCCCAGGTTCCCAGGTACAGAGGCAGGGGAGAAGGATCACATACACCGGGTAACAACCTTCTCCCCAGGTTCCCAGGTACAGAGGCAGGTGAGAAGGATCACATACACCGGGTAACAACCTTCTCCCCAGGTTCCCAGGTACAGAGGCAGGTGAGAAGGATCACATACACCAGGTAACAACCTCTCCAGGTTTCCAGGTACAGAGGCAGGTGAGAAGGATCACATACACTGGGTAACAACCTTCTCCCCAGGTTCCCAGGTACAGAGGCAGGTGAGAAGGTTCACATACACCAGGTAACAACCTCTCCAGGTTTCCAGGTAAAGAGGCAGGTGAGAAGGATCACATACACCGGGTAACAACCTTCTCCCCAGGTTCTCAGGTACAGAGGCAGGTGAGAAGGATCACATACACCGGGTAACAACCTTCTCCCCAGGTTCCCAGGTACAGAGGCAGGTGAGAAGGATCACATACACCGGGTAACAACCTCTACAGGTTCCCAGGTACAGAGGCAGGTGAGAAGGATCACATACACCGGGTAACAACCTTCTCCCCAGGTTCCCAGGCACAGAGGCAGGTGAGAAGGATCACATACACCGGGTAACAACCTTCTCCCCAGGTTCCCAGGTACAGAGGCAGGTGAGAAGGATCACATACACCGGATAACAACCTTCTCCCCAGGTTCCCAGGTACAGAGGCAGGTGAGAAGGATCACATACACCGGGTAACAACCTTCTCCCCAGGTTCCCAGGTACAGAGGCAGGTGAGAAGGATCACATACACCGGGTAACAACCTTCTCTCCAGGTTCCCAGGTACAGAGGCAGGTGAGAAGGATCACAATCACCGGGTAACAACCTTCTCGCCAGGTTCCCAGGTACAGAGGCAGGTGAGAAGGATCACATACACCGGGTAACAACCTTCTCTCCAGGTTCCCAGGTACAGAGGCAGGTGAGAAGGATCACATACACCGGGTTACAACCTCCCCAGGTTCTCAGGTACAGAGGCAGGTGAGAAGGATCACATACACCGGGTAACAACCTTCTCCCCAGGTTCCCAGGTACAGAGGCAGGTGAGAAGGATCACATACACCGGGTAACAACCTTCTCCCCAGGTTCCCAGGTACAGAGGCAGGTGAGAAGGATCACATACACCGGGTAACAACCTTCTCTCCAGGTTCCCAGGTACAGAGGCAGGTGAGAAGGATCACATATACCGGGTAACAACCTTCTCCCCAGGTTCCCAGGTACAGAGGCAGGTGAGAAGGATCACATACACCGGGTAACAACCTCTCCAGGTTCTCAGGTACAGAGGCAGGTGAGAAGGATCACATACACCGGGTAACAACCTTCTCCCCAGGTTCCCAGGTAGAGGCAGGTGAGAAGGATCACATACACCAGGTAACAACCTCCCCAGGATCCCAGGTACAGAGGCAGGTGAGAAGGATCACATACACCGGGTAACAACCCACCCAGGTTCCCAGGTACAGAGGCAGGGGACAAGGATCACATACACCAGGTAACAACCTTCTCCCCAGGTTCTCAGGTACAGAGGCAGGGGAGAAGGATCACATACACCAGGTAACAACCTTCTCCCCAGGTTCTCAGGTACAGAGGCAGGTGAGAAGGATCACATACACCGGGTAACAACCTTCTCTCCAGGTTCCCAGGTACAGAGGCAGGTGAGAAGGATCACATACACCGGGTAACAACCTTCTCCCCAGGTTCCCAGGTACAGAGGCAGGGGAGAAGGATCACATACACCGGGTAACAACCTTCTCCCCAGGTTCCCAGGTACAGAGGCAGGTGAGAAGGATCACATACACCGGGTAACAACCTTCTCCCCAGGTTCCCAGGTACAGAGGCAGGTGAGAAGGATCACATACACCAGGTAACAACCTCTCCAGGTTTCCAGGTACAGAGGCAGGTGAGAAGGATCACATACACCGGGTAACAACCTTCTCCCCAGGTTCCCAGGTACAGAGGCAGGTGAGAAGGTTCACATACACCAGGTAACAACCTCTCCAGGTTTCCAGGTAAAGAGGCAGGTGAGAAGGATCACATACACCGGGTAACAACCTTCTCCCCAGGTTCTCAGGTACAGAGGCAGGTGAGAAGGATCACATACACCGGGTAACAACCTTCTCCCCAGGTTCCCAGGTACAGAGGCAGGTGAGAAGGATCACATACACCGGGTAACAACCTCTACAGGTTCCGAGGTACAGAGGCAGGTGAGAAGGATCACATACACCGGGTAACAACCTTCTCCCCAGGTTCCCAGGCACAGAGGCAGGTGAGAAGGATTACATACACCGGGTAACAACCTTCTCCCCAGGTTCCCAGGTACAGAGGCAGGTGAGAAGGATCACATACACCGGATAACAACCTTCTCCCCAGGTTCCCAGGTACAGAGGCAGGTGAGAAGGATCACATACACCGGGTAACATCCTTCTCCCCAGGTTCCCAGGTACAGAGGCAGGTGAGATGGATCACATACACCGGGTAACAACCTTCTCTCCAGGTTCCCAGGTACAGAGGCAGGTGAGAAGGATCACAATCACCGGGTAACAACCTTCTCGCCAGGTTCCCAGGTACAGAGGCAGGTGAGAAGGATCACATACACCGGGTAACAACCTTCTCTCCAGGTACCCAGGTACAGAGGCAGGTGAGAAGGATCACATACACCGGGTAACAACCTCCCCAGGTTCTCAGGTACAGAGGCAGGTGAGAAGGATCACATACACCGGGTAACAACCTTCTCCCCAGGTTCCCAGGTACAGAGGCAGGTGAGAAGGATCACATACACCGGGTAACAACCTTCTCCCCAGGTTCCCAGGTACAGAGGCAGGTGAGAAGGATCACATACACCGGGTAACAACCTTCTACCCAGGTTCTCAGGTACAGAGGCAGATGAGAAGGATCACATACACCGGATAACAACCTTCTCCCCAGGTTCCCTGGTACAGAGGCAGGTGAGAAGGATCACATACACCGGGTAACAACCTCTCCAGGTTCCCAGGTACAGAGGCAGGTGAGAAGGATCACATACACCGGGTAACAACCTCTCCAGGTTTCCAGGTACAGAGGCAGGTGAGAAGGATCACATACACCGGGTAACAACCTTCTCCCCAAGTTCCCAGGTACAGAGGCAGGTGAGAAGGATCATCATACACCGGGTAACAACCTCTCCAGGTTCTCAGGTACAGAGGCAGGTGAGAAGGATCACATACACCGGGTAACAACCTTCTCTCCAGGTTCCCAGGTACAGAGGCAGGTGAGAAGGATCACATACACCGGGTAACAACCTTCTCCCCAGGTTTCCAGGTACAGAGGCAGGTGAGAAGGATCACATACACCGGGTAACAACCTTCTCCCCAGGTTCCCAGGTACAGAGGCAGGTGAGAAGGATCACATACACCGGGTAACAACCTTCTCTCCAGGTTCCCAGGTACAGAGGCAGGTGAGAAGGATCACAATCACCGGGTAACAACCTTCTCGCCAGGTTCCCAGGTACAGAGGCAGGTGAGAAGGATCACATACACCGGGTAACAACCTTCTCTCCAGGTTCCCAGGTACAGAGGCAGGTGAGAAGGATCACATACCCCGGGTAACAACCTCCCCAGGTTCTCAGGTACAGAGGCAGGTGAGAAGGATCACATACACCGGGTAACAACCTTCTCCCCAGGTTCCCAGGTACAGAGGCAGGTGAGAAGGATCACATACACCGGGTAACAACCTTCTCCCCAGGTTCCCAGGTACAGAGGCAGGTGAGAAGGATCACATACACCGGGTAACAACCTTCTCCCCAGGTTCCCAGGTACAGAGGCAGGTGAGAAGGATCACATACACCGGGTAACAACCTTCTCCCCAGGTTCTCAGGTACAGAGGCAGATGAGAAGGATCACATACACCGGGAAACAACCTTCTCCCCAGGTTCCCTGGTACACAGGCAGGTGAGAAGGATCACATACACCGGGTAACAACCTCTCCAGGTTCCCAGGTACACAGGCAGGTGAGAAGGATCACATACACCGGGTAACAACCTCTCCAGGTTTCCAGGTACAGAGGCAGGTGAGAAGGATCACATACACCGGGTAACAACCTTCTCCCCAAGTTCCCAGGTACAGAGGCAGGTGAGAAGGATCATCATACACCGGGTAACAACCTCTCCAGGTTCTCAGGTACAGAGGCAGGTGAGAAGGATCACATACACCGGGTAACAACCTTCTCTCCAGGTTCCCAGGTACAGAGGCAGGTGAGAAGGATCACATACACCGGGTAACAACCTTCTCCCCAGGTTTCCAGGTACAGAGGCAGGTGAGAAGGATCACATACACCGGGTAACAACCTTCTCCCCAGGTTCCCAGGTACAGAGGCAGGTGAGAAGGATCACGTACACCGCGTAACAACCTTCTCCCCAGGATCCCAGGTACAGAGGCAGGTGAGAAGGATCACATACACCGGGTAACAACCCACCCAGGTTCCCAGGTACAGAGGCAGGGGACAAGGATCACATACACCAGGTAACAACCTTCTCCCCAGGTTCTCAGGTACAGAGGCAGGGGAGAAGGATCACATACACCGGGTAACAACCTTCTCCCCAGGTTCTCAGGTACAGAGGCAGGTGAGAAGGATCACATACACCGGGTAACAACCTTCTCCCCAGGTTCCCAGGTACAGAGGCAGGTGAGAAGGTTCACATACACTAGGTAACAACCTCTCCAGGTTTCCAGGTAAAGAGGCAGGTGAGAAGGATCACATACACCGGGTAACAACCTTCTCCCCAGGTTCTCAGGTACAGAAGCAGGTGAGAAGGATCACATACACCGGGTAACAACCTTCTCCCCAGGTTCCCAGGTACAGAGGCAGGTGAGAAGGATCACATACACCGGGTAACAACCTCTACAGGTTCCCAGGTACAGAGGCAGGTGAGAAGGATCACATACACCGGGTAACAACCTTCTCCCCAGGTTCCCAGGTACAGAGGCAGGTGAGAAGGATCACATACACCGGGTAACAACCTTCTCCCCAGGTTCCCAGGTACAGAGGCAGGTGAGAAGGATCACATACACCGGGTAACAACCTTCTCTCCAGGTTCCCAGGTACAGAGGCAGGTGAGAAGGATCACAATCACCGGGTAACAACCTTCTCGCCAGGTTCCCAGGTACAGAGGCAGGTGAGAAGGATCACATACACCGGGTAACAACCTTCTCTCCAGGTACCCAGGAACAGAGGCAGGTGAGAAGGATCACATACACCGGGTAACAACCTCCCCAGGTTCTCAGGTACAGAGGCAGGTGAGAAGGATCACATACACCGGGTAACAACCTTCTCCCCAGGTTCCCAGGTACAGAGGCAGGTGAGAAGGATCACATACACCGGGTAACAACCTTCTCCCCAGGTTCCCAGGTACAGAGGCAGGTGAGAAGGATCACATACACCGGGTAACAACCTTCTCCCCAGGTTCTCAGGTACAGAGGCAGATGAGAAGGATCACATACACCGGATAACAACCTTCTCCCCAGGTTCCCTGGTACAGAGGCAGGTGAGAAGGATCACATACACCGGGTAACAACCTCTCCAGGTTCCCAGGTACAGAGGCAGGTGAGAAGGATCACATACACCGGGTAACAACCTCTCCAGGTTTCCAGGTACAGAGGCAGGTGAGAAGGATCACATACACCGGGTAACAACCTTCTCCCCAAGTTCCCAGGTACAGAGGCAGGTGAGAAGGATCATCATACACCGGGTAACAACCTCTCCAGGTTCTCAGGTACAGAGGCAGGTGAGAAGGATCACATACACCGGGTAACAACCTTCTCTCCAGGTTCCCAGGTACAGAGGCAGGTGAGAAGGATCACATACACCAGGTAACAACCTTCTCCCCAGGTTTCCAGGTACAGAGGCAGGTGAGAAGGATCACATACACCGGGTAACAACCTTCTCCCCAGGTTCCCAGGTACAGAGGCAGGTGAGAAGGATCACATACACCGGGTAACAACCTTCTCTCCAGGTTCCCAGGTACAGAGGCAGGTGAGAAGGATCACAATCACCGGGTAACAACCTTCTCGCCAGGTTCCCAGGTACAGAGGCAGGTGAGAAGGATCACATACACCGGGTAACAACCTTCTCTCCAGGTTCCCAGGTACAGAGGCAGGTGAGAAGGATCACATACCCCGGGTAACAACCTCCCCAGGTTCTCAGGTACAGAGGCAGGTGAGAAGGATCACATACACCGGGTAACAACCTTCTCCCCAGGTTCCCAGGTACAGAGGCAGGTGAGAAGGATCACATACACCGGGTAACAACCTTCTCCCCAGGTTCCCAGGTACAGAGGCAGGTGAGAAGGATCACATACACCGGGTAACAACCTTCTCCCCAGGTTCCCAGGTACAGAGGCAGGTGAGAAGGATCACATACACCGGGTAACAACCTTCTCCCCAGGTTCTCAGGTACAGAGGCAGATGAGAAGGATCACATACACCGGGTAACAACCTTCTCCCCAGGTTCCCTGGTACACAGGCAGGTGAGAAGGATCACATACACCGGGTAACAACCTCTCCAGGTTCCCAGGTACAGAGGCAGGTGAGAAGGATCACATACACCGGGTAACAACCTCTCCAGGTTTCCAGGTACAGAGGCAGGTGAGAAGGATCACATACACCGGGTAACAACCTTCTCCCCAAGTTCCCAGGTACAGAGGCAGGTGAGAAGGATCATCATACACCGGGTAACAACCTCTCCAGGTTCTCAGGTACAGAGGCAGGTGAGAAGGATCACATACACCGGGTAACAACCTTCTCTCCAGGTTCCCAGGTACAGAGGCAGGTGAGAAGGATCACATACACCGGGTAACAACCTTCTTTCCCAGGTTTCCAGGTACAGAGGCAGGTGAGAAGGATCACATACACCGGGTAACAACCTTCTCCCCAGGTTCCCAGGTACAGAGGCAGGTGAGAAGGATCACATACACCGGGCAACAACCTTCTCCCCAGGATCCCAGGTACAGAGGCAGGTGAGAAGGATTACATACACCGGGTAACAACCTCTCCAGGTTCCCAGGTACAGAGGTAGGTGAGAAGGATCACATACACCGGGTAACAACCTCTCCAGGTTCCCAGGTACAGAGGCAGGTGAGAAGGATCACATACACCGGGTAACAACCTTCTCCCCAGGTTCCCAGGTACAGAGGCAGGTGAGAAGGATCACATACACCGGGTAACAACCATCTCACCAGGTTCCCAGGTACAGAGGCAGGTGAGAAGGATCACATACACCGGGTAACAACCTTCTCCCCAGGTTCCCAGGTACAGAGGCAGGTGAGAAGGATCACATACACCGGGTAACAACCATCTCACCAGGTTCCCAGGTACAGAGGCAGGTGAGAAGGATCACATACACCGGGTAACAACCTTCTCCCCAGGTTCTCAGATACAGAGGCAGGTGAGAAGGATCACATACACCGGGTAACAACCTTCTCCCCAGGATCCCAGGTACAGAGGCAGGTGAGAAGGATCACATACACCGGGTAACAATCTTCTCCCCAGGATCCCAGGTACAAAGGCAGGTGAGAAGGATCACATACACCGGGTAACAACCTCTCCAGGTTCTCAGGTACAGAGGCAGGGGAGAAGGATCACATACACCGGGTAACAACCTTCTCTCCAGGTTCTCAGGTACAGAGGCAGGTGAGAAGGATCACATACACCGGGTAACAACCTTCTCCCCAGGTTCCCAGGTACAGAGGCAGGTGAGAAGGATCACATACACCGGGTAACAACCTCTCCAGGTTCCCAGGTACAGAGGCAGGTGAGAAGGATCACATACACCGGGTAACAACCTTCTCCCCAGGTTCCCAGGCACAGAGGCAGGTGAGAAGGATCACATACACCGGGTAACAACCTTCTCCCCAGGTTCCCAGGTACAGAGGCAGGTGAGAAGGATCACATACACCTGGTAACAACCTTCTCCCCAGGTTCCCAGGTACAGAGGCAGGTGAGAAGGATCACATACACCGGGTAACAACCTTCTCTCCAGGTTCCCAGGTACAGAGGCAGGTGAGAAGGATCACATATACCGGGTAACAACCTTCTCGCCAGGTTCCCAGGTACAGAGGCAGGTGAGAAGGATCACATACACCGGGTAACAACCTTCTCCCCAGGTTCCCAGGTACAGAGGCAGGTGAGAAGGATCACATACACCGGGTAACAACCTTCTCTCCTGGTTCCCAGGTACAGAGGCAGGTGAGAAGGATCACATATACCGGGTAACAACCTTCTCGCCAGGTTCCCAGGTACAGAGGCAGGTGAGAAGGGTCACATACACCGGGTAACAACCTTCTCTCCAGGTTCCCAGGTACAGAGGCAGGTGAGAAGGATCACATACACCGGGTAACAACCTCCCCAGGTTCTCAGGTACAGAGGCAGGTGAGAAGGATCACATACACCGGGTAACAACCTTCTCTCCAGGTTCCCAGGTACAGAGGCAGGTGAGAAGGATCACATACACCGGGTAACAACCTTCTCCCCAGGTTCCCAGGTACAGAGGCAGGTGAGAAGGATCACATACACCGGGTAACAACCTTCTCCCCAGGTTCTCAGGTACAGAGGCAGGTGAGAAGGATCACATACACCGGGTAACAACCTTCTCCCCAGGTTCCCAGGTACAGAGGCAGGTGAGAAGGATCACATACACCGGGTAACAATCTTCTCCCCAGGTTCTCAGGTGCAAAGGCAGGTGAGAAGGATCACATACACCGGGTAACAACCTCTCCAGGTTCTCAGGTACAGAGGCAGGGGAGAAGGATCACATATACCGGGTAACAACCTTCTCTCCAGGTTCTCAGGTACAGAGGCAGGTGAGAAGGATCACATACACCGGGTAACAACCTTCTCCCCAGGTTCCCAGGTACAGAGGCAGGTGAGAAGGATCACATACACCGGGTAACAACCTCCCCAGGTTCCCAGGTACAGAGGCAGGTGAGAAGGATCACATACCCCGGGTAACAACCTTCTCCCCAGGTTCCAAGGTACAGAGGCAGGTGAGAAGGATCACATACACCGGGTAACAACCTCTCCAGGTTCCCAGGTACAGAGGCAGGTGAGAAGGATCACATACACCGGGTAACAACCTTCTCCCCAGGTTCCCAGGTACAGAGGCAGGTGAGAAGGATCACATACACCGGGTAACAACCTCTCCAGGTTCCCAGGTACAGAGGCAGGTGAGAAGGATCACATACACCGGGTAACAACCTTCTCCCCAGGTTCCCAGGAACAGAGGCAGGTGAGAAGGATCACATACACCGGGTAACAACCTCCCCAGGATCCCAGGTACAGAGGAAGGGGAGAAGGATCACATACACCGGGTAACAACCTCTCCAGGTTTCCAGGTACAGAGGCAGGTGAGAAGGATCACATACACCGGGTAACAACCTTCTCCCCAGGTTCCCAGGTACAGAGGCAGGTGAGAAGGATCACATACACCGGGTAACAACCTTCTCCCCAGGTTCCCAAGTACAGAGGCAGGTGAGAAGGATCACATACACCGGGTAACAACCTTCTCCCCAGGATCCCAGGTACAGAGGCAGGTGAGTAGGATCACATACACCGGGTTACAACCTCTCCAGGTTCCCAGGTACAGAGGCAGGTGAGAAGGATCACATACACCGGGTAACAACCTCTCCAGGTTCCCAGGTACAGAGGCAGGTGAGAAGGATCACATACACTGGGTAACAACCTCTCCAGGTTCCCAGGTACAGAGGCAGGTGAGAAGGATCACATACACCGGGTAACAACCTCCCCAGGATCCCAGGTACAGAGGCAGGTGAGAAGGACCACATACACCGGGTAACAACCTCTCCAGGTTCTCAGGTACAGAGGCAGGTGAGAAGGATCACATACACTGGGTAACAACCTTCTCTCCAGGTTCCCAGGTACAGAGGCAGGTGAGAAGGATCACATACACCGGGTAACAACCTTCTCCCCAGGTTCCCAGGTACAGAGGCAGGTGAGAAGGATCACATACACCGGGTAACAACCTTCTCCCCAGGTTCCCAGGTACAGAGGCAGGTGAGAAGGATCACATACACCGGGTAACAACCTTCTCCCCAGGATCCCAGGTACAGAGGCAGGTGAGAAGGATCACATACACCGGGTAACAACCTCTCCAGGTTCCCAGGTACAGAGGCAGGTGAGAAGGATCACATACACCGGGTAACAACCTCTCCAGGTTCCCAGGTACAGAGGCAGGTGAGAAGGATCACATACACCGGGTAACAACCTTCTCTCCAGGTTCCCAGGTACAGAGGCAGGTGAGAAGGATCACATACACCGGGTAACAACCTCTCCAGGTTCCCAGGTACAGAGGCAGGTGAGAAGCATCACATACACCGGGTAACAACCTTCTCCCCAGGTTCCCAGGTACAGAGGCAGGTGAGAAGGATCACATACACCGGGTAACAACCTCCCCAAGATCCCAGGTACAGAGGCAGGGGAGAAGGATCACATACACCGGGTAACAACCTCTCCAGGTTTCCAGGTACAGAGGCAGGTGAGAAGGATCACATACACCGGGTAACAACCTTCTCCCCAGGTTCCCAGGTACAGAGGCAGGTGAGAAGGATCACATACACCGGGAAACAACCTTCTCCCCAGGTTCCCAGGTACAGAGGCAGGTGAGAAGGATCACATACACCGGGTAACAACCTCTCCAGGTTCTCAGGTACAGAGGCAGGTGAGAAGGATCACATACACCTGTAACAACCTTCTCTCCAGGTTCCCAGGTACAGAGGCAGGTGAGAAGGATCACATACACCGGGTAACAACCTTCTCCCCAGATTCCCAGGTACAGAGGCAGGTGAGAAGGATCACATACACCGGGTAACAACCTTCTCCCCAGGATCCCAGGTACAGAGGCAGGTGAGAAGGATCACATACACCGGGTAACAACCTTCTCTCCAGGTTCCCAGGTACAGAGGCAGATGAGAAGGATCACATACACCGGGTAACAACCTCTCCAGGTTCCCAGGTACAGAGGCAGGTGAGACGGATCACATACACCGGGTAACAACCTCTCCAGGTTCTCAGGTACAGAGGCAGGTGAGAAGGATCACATACACCGGGTAACAACCTTCTCCCCAGGTTCCCAGGTACAGAGGCAGGTGAGAAGGATCACATACACCAGGTAACAACCTTCTCCCCAGGTTCTCAGGTACAGAGGCAGGTGAGAAGGATTACATACACCGGGTAACAACCTTCTCCCCAGGTTCCCAGGTACAGAGGCAGGTGAGAAGGATCACATACACCGGGTAACAATCTTCTCCCCAGGTTCTCAGGTACAAAGGCAGGTGAGAAGGATCACATACACCGGGTAACAACCTCTCCAGGTTCTCAGGTACAGAGGCAGGGGAGAAGGATCACATACACAGGGTAACAACCTTCTCTCCAGGTTCTCAGGTACAGAGGCAGGTGAGAAGGATCACATACACCGGGTAACAACCTTCTCCCCAGGTTCCCAGGTACAGAGGCAGGTGAGAAGGATCACATACACCGGGTAACAACCTCTCCAGGTTCCCAGGTACAGAGGCAGGTGAGAAGGATCACATACACCGGGTAACAACCTTCTCCCCAGGTTCCCAGGTACAGAGGCAGGTGAGAAGGATCACATACCCCGGGTAACAACCTTCTCCCCAGGTTCCAAGGTACAGAGGCAGGTGAGAAGGATCACATACACCGGGTAACAACCTCTCCAGGTTCCCAGGTACAGAGGCAGGTGAGAAGGATCACATACACCGGGTAACAACCTTCTCCCCAGGTTCCCAGGTACAGAGGCAGGTGAGAAAGATCACATACACCGAGTAACAACCTCTCCAGGTTCCCAGGTACAGAGGCAGGTGAGAAGGATCACATACACCGGGTAACAACCTTCTCCCCAGGTTCCCAGGTACAGAGGCAGGTGAAAAGGATCACATACACCGGGTAACAACCTCCCCAGGATCCCAGGTACAGAGGCAGGTGAGAAGGATCACATACACCGGGTAACAACCTCCCCAGGTTCTCAGGTACAGAGGCAGGGGAGAAGGATCACATACACCGGGTAACAACCTCTCCAGGTTTCCAGGTACAGAGGCAGGTGAGAAGGATCACATACACCGGGTAACAACCTTCTCTCCAGGTTCCCAGGTACAGAGGCAGGTGAGAAGGATCACATACACCGGGTAACAACCTCTCCAGGTTTCCAGGTACAGAGGCAGGTGAGAAGGATCACATACACCGGGTACCAACCTTCTCTGCAGGTTCCCAGGTACAGAGGCAGGTGAGAAGGATCACATACACCGGGTAACAACCTCTCCAGGTTTCGAGGTACAGAGGCAGGTAAGAAGGAGCACATACACCGGGTAACAACCTTCTCCCCAGGTTCCCAGGTACAGAGGCAGGTGAGAAGGATCACATACACCGGTTAACAACCTTTTCCCCAGGTTCCCAGGTACAGAGGCAGGTGAGAAGGATCACATACACCGGGTAACAACCTTCTCCCCAGGTTCTCAGGTACAGAGGCAGGTGAGAAGGATCACATACACCGGGTAACAACCTTCTCCCCAGGTTCCCAGGTACAGAGGCAGGTGAGAAGGATCACATACACCGGGTAACAATCTTCTCCCCAGGTTCTCAGGTACAAAGGCAGGTGAGAAGGATCACATACACCGGGTAACAACCTCTCCAGGTTCTCAGGTACAGAGGCAGGGGAGAAGGATCACATACACCGGGTAACAACCTTCTCCCCAGGTTCCCAGGTACAGAGGCAGGTGAGAAGGATCACATACACCGGGTAACAACCTCTCCAGGTTCCCAGGTACAGAGGCAGGTGAGAAGGATCACATACACCGGGTAACAACCTCCCCAGGTTCCCAGGTACAGAGGCAGGTGAGAAGGATCACATACCCCGGGTAACAACCTTCTCCCCAGGTTCCAAGGTACAGAGGCAGATGAGAAGGATCACATACACCGGGTACCAACCTCTCCAGGTTCCCAGGTACAGAGGCCGGTAAGAAGGATCACATACACCGGGTAACAACCTTCTCCCCAGGTTCCCAGGTACAGAGGCAGGTGAGAAGGATCACATACACCGGGTAACAACCTCTCCAGGTTCCCAGGTACAGAGGCAGGTGAGAAGGATCACATACACCGGGTAATAACCTTCTCCCCAGGTTCCCAGGTACAGAGGCAGGTGAGAAGGATCACATACACCGGGTAACAACCTCCCCAGGATCCCAGGTACAGAGGCAGGTGAGAAGGATCACATACACCGGGTAACAACCTACCCAGGTTCTCAGGTACAGAGGCAGGGGAGATGGATCACATACACCGGGTAACAACCTTCTCCCCAGGTTCCCAGGTACAGAGGCAGGTGAGAAGGATCACATACACCGGGTAACAACCTTCTCCCCAGGTTCCCAGGTACAGAGGCAGGTGAGAAGGATCACATACACCGGGTAACAACCTTCTCTCCAGGTTCCCAGGTACAGAGGCAGGTGAGAAGGATCACATACACCGGGTAACAATCTCTCCAGGTTTCCAGGTACAGAGGCAGGTGAGAAGGATCACATACACCGGGTAACAACATTCTCTCCAGGTTCCCAGGTACAGAGGCAGGTGAGAAGGATCACATACACCGGGTAACAACCTCTCCAGGTTTCCAGGTACAGAGGCAGGTGAGAAGGATCACATACACCGGGTAACAACCTTCTCTGCAGGTTCCCAGGTACAGAGGCAGGTGAGAAAGATCACATACACCGGGTAACAACCTCTCCAGGTTTCCTGGTACAGAGGCAGGTGAGAAGGATCACATACACCGGGTAACAACCTTCTCCCCAGGTTCCCAGGTACAGAGGCAGGTGAGAAGGATCACATACACCGGGTAACAACCTTTTCCCCAGGTTCCCAGGTACAGAGGCAGGTGAGAAGAATCACATACACCGGGTAACAACCTTCTCCCCAGGTTCCCAGGTACAGAGGCAGGTGAGAAGGATCACATACACCGGGTAACAACCTTCTCTCCAGGTTCCCAGGTACAGAGGCAGGTGAGAAGGATCACATACACCGGGTAACAACCTTCTCTGCAGGTTCCCAGGTACAGAGGCAGGTGAGAAGGATCACATACACCGGGTAACAACCTCTCCAGGTTTCCAGGTACAGAGGCAGGTGAGAAGGATCACATACACCGGGTAACAACCTTCTCCCCAGGTTCCCAGGTACAGAGGCAGGTGAGAAGGATCACATACACCGGGTAACAACCTTCTCTCCAGGTTCCCAGGTACAGAGGCAGGTGAGAAGGATCACATACACCGGGTAACAACCTTCTCCCCAGGTTCCCAGGTACAGAGGCAGGTGAGAAGGATCACATACACCGGGTAACAACCTTCTCCCCAGATTCCCAGGTACAGAGGCAGGTGAGAAGGATCACATACACCGGGTAACAACCTTCTCCCCAGGATCCCAGGTACAGAGGCAGGTGAGAAGGATCACATACACCGGGTAACAACCTTCTCTCCAGGTTCCCAGGTGCAGAGGCAGGTGAGAAGGATCACATACACCGGGTAACAACCTCTCCAGGTTCCCAGGTACAGAGGCAGGTGAGACGGATCACATACACCGGGTAACAACCTTCTCCCCAGGTTACCAGGTACAGAGGCAGGTGAGAAGGATCACATACACCGGGTAACAACCTCTCCAGGTTCTCAGGTACAGAGGCAGGTGAGAAGGATCACATACACCGGGTAACAACCTTCTCCCCAGGTTCCCAGGTACAGAGGCAGGTGAGAAGGATCACATACACCGGGTAACAACCTTCTCCCCAGTTTCCCAGGTACAGAGGCAGGTGAGAAGGATCACATACACCGGGTAACAACCTTCTCCCCAGGTTCTCAGGTACAGAGGCAGGTGAGAAGGATCACATACACCGGGTAACAACCTTCTCCCCAGGTTCCCAGGTACAGAGGCAGGTGAGAAGGATCACATACACCGGGTAACAATCTTCTCCCCAGGTTCTCAGGTGCAAAGGCAGGTGAGAAGGATCACATACACCGGGTAACAACCTCTCCAGGTTCTCAGGTACAGAGGCAGGGGAGAAGGATCACATACACCGGGTAACAACCTTCTCTCCAGGTTCTCAGGTACAGAGGCAGGTGAGAAGGATCACATACACCGGGTAACAACCTTCTCCCCAGGTTCCAAGGTACAGAGGCAGGTGAGAAGGATCACATACACCGGGTAACAACCTCTCCAGGTTCCCAGGTACAGAGGCAGGTGAGAAGGATCACATACACCGGGTAACAACCTTCTCCCCAGGTTCCCAGGTACAGAGGCAGGTGAGAAGGATCACATACCCCGGGTAACAACCTTCTCCCCAGGTTCCAAGGTACAGAGGCAGGTGAGAAGGATCACATACACCGGGTAACAACCTCTCCAGGTTCCCAGGTACAGAGGCAGGTGAGAAGGATCACATACACCGGGTAACAACCTTCTCCCCAGGTTCCCAGGTACAGAGGCAGGTGAGAAGGATCACATACACCGGGTAACAACCTCTCCAGGTTCCCAGGTACAGAGGCAGGTGAGAAGGATCACATACACCGGGTAACAACCTTCTCCCCAGGTTCCCAGGTACAGAGGCAGGTGAGAAGGATCACATACATCGGGTAACAACCTCCCCAGGATCCCAGGTACAGAGGCAGGTGAGAAGGATCACATACACCGGGTAACAACCTCCCCAGGTTCTCAGGTACAGAGGCAGGGGAGAAGGATCACATACACCGGGTAACAACCTTCTCCCCAGGTTCCCAGGTACAGAGGCAGGAGAGAAGGATCACATACACCGGGTAACAACCTTCTCCCCAGGTTCCCAGGTACAGAGGCAGGTGAGAAGGATCACATACACCGGGTAACAACCTTCTCCCTAGGTTCCCAGGTACAGAGGCAGGTGAGAAGGATCACATACACCGGGTAACAACCTCTCCAGGTTTCCAGGTACAGAGGCAGGTGAGAAGGATCACATACACCGGGTAACAACCTTCTCTCCAGGTTCCCAGGTACAGAGGCAGGTGAGAAGGATCACATACACCGGGTAACAACCTCTCCAGGTTTCCAGGTACAGAGGCAGGTGAGAAGGATCACATACACCGGGTACTAACCTTCTCTGCAGGTTCCCAGGTACAGAGGCAGGTGAGAAGGATCACATACACCGGGTAACAACCTCTCCAGGTTTCGAGGTACAGAGGCAGGTAAGAAGGAGCACATACACCGGGTAACAACCTTCTCCCCAGGTTCCCAGGTACAGAGGCAGGTGAGAAGGATCACATACACCGGTTAACAACCTTTTCCCCAGGTTCCAAGGTACAGAGGCAGGTGAGAAGAATCACATACTAGAGATGAGCGCCTGAAATTTTTCGGGTTTTGTGTTTTGGTTTTGGGTTCGGTTCCGCGGCCGTGTTTTGGGTTCGAACGCGTTTTGGCAAAACCTCACCGAATTATTTTTGTCGGATTCGGGTGTGTTTTGGATTCGGGTGTTTTTTTCCAAAAACACTAAAAAACAGCTTAAATCATAGAATTTGGGGGTCATTTTGATCCCAAAGTATTATTAACCTCAAAAACCATAATTTACACTCATTTTCAGTCTATTCTGAATACCTCACACCTCACAATATTATTTTTAGTCCTAAAATTTGCACCGAGGTCGCTGTGTGAGTAAGATAAGCGACCCTAGTGGCCGACACAAACACCGGGCCCATCTAGGAGTGGCACTGCAGTGTCACGCAGGATGTCCCTTCCAAAAAACCCTCCCCAAACAGCACATGACGCAAAGAAAAAAAGAGGCGCAATGAGGTAGCTGTGTGAGTAAGATTAGCGACCCTAGTGGCCGACACAAACACCGGGCCCATCTAGGAGTGGCACTGCAGTGTCACGCAGGATGGCCCTTCCAAAAAACCCTCCCCAAACAGCACATGACGCAAAGAAAAAAAGAGGCGCAATGAGGTAGCTGTGTGAGTAAGATTAGCGACCCTAGTGGCCGACACAAACACCGGGCCCATCTAGGAGTGGCACTGCAGTGTCACGCAGGATGGCCCTTCCAAAAAACCCTCCCCAAACAGCACATGACGCAAAGAAAAAAAGAGGCGCAATGAGGTAGCTGACTGTGTGAGTAAGATTAGCGACCCTAGTGGCCGACACAAACACCGGGCCCATCTAGGAGTGGCACTGCAGTGTCACGCAGGATGTCCCTTCCAAAAAACCCTCCCCAAACAGCACATGACGCAAAGAAAAAAAGAGGCGCAATGAGGTAGCTGTGTGAGTAAGATTAGCGACCCTAGTGGCCGACACAAACACCGGGCCCATCTAGGAGTGGCACTGCAGTGTCACGCAGGATGTCCCTTCCAAAAAACCCTCCTCAATCAGCACATGATGCAAAGAAAAAGAAAAGAAAAAAGAGGTGCAAGATGGAATTATCCTTGGGCCCTCCCACCCACCCTTATGTTGTATAAACAAAACAGGACA
Organism: Pseudophryne corroboree; assembly: GCF_028390025.1. Lineage (NCBI taxonomy): Eukaryota > Metazoa > Chordata > Amphibia > Anura > Myobatrachidae > Pseudophryne > Pseudophryne corroboree. Next base: position 54,361 of record NW_026970201.1, on the reverse strand, counting down.
TGCACACTTTAACCAACCCATCATTTCAGTGACAGGGTCTGCCACACGACTGTGACTGATATGACGGGTTGGTTTGGACCCCCCCCAAAAAAGAAGCAATTAATCTCTCCTTGCACAAACTGGCTCTACAGAGGCAAGATGTCCACCTCATCTTCACCCTCCGATATATCACCGTGTACATCCCCCTCCTCACAGATTATCAATTCGTCCCCACTGGAATCCACCATCTCAGCTCCCTGTGTACTTTGTGGAGGCAATTGCTGCTGGTCAATGTCTCCGCGGAGGAATTGATTATAATTCATTTTAATGAACATCATCTTCTCCACATTTTCTGGATGTAACCTCGTACGCCGATTGCTGACAAGGTGAGCGGCGGCACTAAACACTCTTTCGGAGTACACACTTGTGGGAGGGCAACTTAGGTAGAATAAAGCCAGTTTGTGCAAGGGCCTCCAAATTGCCTCTTTTTCCTGCCAGTATAAGTACGGACTGTGTGACGTGCCTACTTGGATGCGGTCACTCATATAATCCTCCACCATTCTATCAATGTTGAGAGAATCATATGCAGTGACAGTAGACGACATGTCCGTAATCGTTGGCAGGTCCTTCAGTCCGGACCAGATGTTAGCATCAGCAGTCGCTCCAGACTGCCCTGCATCACCGCCAGCGGGTGGGCTCGGAATTCTGAGCCTTTTCCTCGCACCCCCAGTTGCGGGAGAATGTGAAGGAGGAGATGTTGACAGGTCGCGTTCCGCTTGACTTGACAATTTTGTCACCAGCAGGTCTTTCAACCCCAGCAGACCTGTGTCTGCCGGAAAGAGAGATCCAAGGTAGGCTTTAAATCTAGGATCGAGCACGGTGGCCAAAATGTAGTGCTCTGATTTCAACAGATTGACCACCCGTGAATCCTTGTTAAGCGAATTAAGGGCTGCATCCACAAGTCCCACATGCCTAGCGGAATCGCTCCGTGTTAGCTCCTTCTTCAATGCCTCCAGCTTCTTCTGCAAAAGCCTGATGAGGGGAATGACCTGACTCAGGCTGGCAGTGTCTGAACTGACTTCACGTGTGGCAAGTTCAAAGGGCATCAGAACCTTGCACAACGTTGAAATCATTCTCCACTGCACTTGAGACAGGTGCATTCCATCTCCTATATCGTGCTCAATTGTATAGGCTTGAATGGCCTTTTGCTGCTCCTCCAACCTCTGAAGCATATAGAGGGTTGAATTCCACCTCGTTACCACTTCTTGCTTCAGATGATGGCAGGGCAGGTTCAGTAGTTTTTGGTGGTGCTCCAGTCTTCTGTACGTGGTGCCTGTACGCCGAAAGTGTCCCGCAATTTTTCTGGCCACCGACAGCATCTCTTGCACGCCCCTGTCGTTTTTTAAAAAATTCTGCACCACCAAATTCAAGGTATGTGCAAAACATGGGACGTGCTGGAATTTGCCCATATTTAATGCACACACAATATTGCTGGCGTTGTCCGATGCCACAAATCCACAGGAGAGTCCAATTGGGGTAAGCCATTCCGCGATGATCTTCCTCAGTTGCCGTAAGAGGTTTTCAGCTGTGTGCGTATTCTGGAAAGCGGTGATACAAAGCGTAGCCTGCCTAGGAAAGAGTTGGCGTTTGCGAGATGCTGCTACTGGTGCCGCCGCTGCTGTTCTTGCGGCGGGAGTCCATACATCTACCCAGTGGGCTGTCACAGTCATATAGTCCTGACCCTGCCCTGCTCCACTTGTCCACATGTCCGTGGTTAAGTGGACATTGGGTACAACTGCATTTTTTAGGAGACTGGTGAGTCTTTTTCTGACGTCCGTGTACATTCTCGGTATCGCCTGCCTAGAGAAGTGGAACCTAGATGGTATTTGGTAACGGGGGCACACTGCCTCAATAAATTGTCTAGTTCCCTGTGAACTAACGGCGGATACCGGACGCACGTCTAACACCAACATAGTTGTCAAGGACTCAGTTATCCGCTTTGCAGTAGGATGACTGCTGTGATATTTCATCTTCCTCGCAAAGGACTGTTGAACAGTCAATTGCTTACTGGAAGTAGTACAAGTGGGCTTACGACTTCCCCTCTGGGATGACCATCGACTCCCAGCGGCAACAACAGCAGCGCCAGCAGCAGTAGGCGTTACACGCAAGGATGCATCGGAGGAATCCCAGGCAGGAGAGGACTCGTCAGACTTGCCAGTGACATGGCCTGCAGGACTATTGGCATTCCTGGGGAAGGAGGAAATTGACACTGAGGGAGTTGGTGGGGTGGTTTGCGTGAGCTTGGTTACAAGAGGAAGGGATTTACTGGTCAGTGGACTGCTTCCGCTGTCACCCAAAGTTTTTGAACTTGTCACTGACTTATTATGAATGCGCTGCAGGTGACGTATAAGGGAGGATGTTCCGAGGTGGTTAACGTCCTTACCCCTACTTATTACAGCTTGACAAAGGGAACACACGGCTTGACACCTGTTGTCCGCATTTCTGGTGAAATACCTCCACACCGAAGAGCTGATTTTTTTGGTATTTTCACCTGGCATGTCAACGGCCATATTCCTCCCACGGACAACAGGTGTCTCCCCGGGTGCCTGACTTAAACAAACCACCTCACCATCAGAATCCTCCTGGTCAATTTCCTCCCCAGCGCCAGCAACACCCATATCCTCCTCATCCTGGTGTACTTCAACACTGACATCTTCAATCTGACTATCAGGAACTGGACTGCGGGTGCTCCTTCCAGCACTTGCAGGGGGCATGCAAATAGTGGAAGGCGCATGCTCTTCACGTCCAGTGTTGGGAAGGTCAGGCATCGCAAACGACACAATTGGACTCTCCTTGTGGATTTGGGATTTCAAAGAACGCACAGTTCTTTGCGGTGCTTTTGCCAGCTTGAGTCTTTTCAGTTTTCTAGCGAGAGGCTGAGTGCTTCCATCCTCATGTGAAGCTGAACCACTAGCCATGAACATAGGCCAGGGCCTCAGCCGTTCCTTGCCACTCCGTGTGGTAAATGGCATATTGGCAAGTTTACGCTTCTCCTCCGACAATTTTATTTTAGGTTTTGGAGTCCTTTTTTTTCTGATATTTGGTGTTTTGGATTTGACATGCTCTGTACTATGACATTGGGCATCGGCCTTGGCAGACGACGTTGCTGGCATTTCATCGTCTCGGCCATGACTAGTGGCAGCAGCTTCAGCACGAGGTGGAAGTGGATCTTGATCTTTCCCTAATTTTGGAACCTCAACTTTTTTGTTCTCCATATTTTATAGGCAGAACTAAAAGGCACCTCAGGTAAACAATGGAGATGGATGGATTGGATACTAGTATACAATTATGGACGGACTGCCACGGTTAGGTGGTATAAAAAAACCACGGTTAGGTGGTATATATTATAATAATAATACAATTATGGATGGACGGACTGCCTGCCGACTGCCGACACAGAGGTAGCCACAGCCGTGAACTACCGCACTGTACACTGGTTGATAAAGAGATAGTAGTATACTCGTAACAACTAGTATGACACTATGACGACGGTATAAAGAATGAAAAAAAAACCACGGTTAGGTGGTATATATTATAATAATAATACAATTATGGATGGACGGACTGCCTGCCGACTGCCGACACAGAGGTAGCCACAGCCGTGAACTACCGCACTGTACACTGGTTGATAAAGAGATAGTAGTATACTCGTAACAACTAGTATGACACTATGACGACGGTATAAAGAATGAAAAAAAAACCACGGTTAGGTGGTATATATTATAATAATAATACAATTATGGATGGACGGACTGCCTGCCGACTGCCGACACAGAGGTAGCCACAGCCGTGAACTACCGCACTGTACACTGGTTGATAAAGAGATAGTAGTATACTCGTAACAACTAGTATGACACTATGACGACGGTATAAAGAATGAAAAAAAAACCACGGTTAGGTGGTATATATTATAATAATAATACAATTATGGATGGACGGACTGCCTGCCGACTGCCGACACAGAGGTAGCCACAGCCGTGAACTACCGCACTGTACACTGGTTGATAAAGAGATAGTAGTATACTCGTAACAACTAGTATGACACTATGACGACGGTATAAAGAATGAAAAAAAAACCACGGTTAGGTGGTATATATTATAATAATAATACAATTATGGATGGACGGACTGCCTGCCGACTGCCGACACAGAGGTAGCCACAGCCGTGAACTACCGCACTGTACACTGGTTGATAAAGAGATAGTAGTATACTCGTAACAACTAGTATGACACTATGACGACGGTATAAAGAATGAAAAAAAAACCACGGTTAGGTGGTATATATTATAATAATAATACAATTATGGATGGACGGACTGCCTGCCGACTGCCGACACAGAGGTAGCCACAGCCGTGAACTACCGCACTGTACACTGGTTGATAAAGAGATAGTAGTATACTCGTAACAACTAGTATGACACTATGACGACGGTATAAAGAATGCAAAAAAAACCACAGTTAGGTGGTATATATTATAATAATAATACAATTATGGATGGACGGACTGCCTGCCGACTGCCGACACAGAGGTAGCCACAGCCGTGAACTACCGCACTGTACACTGGTTGATAAAGAGATAGTAGTATACTCGTAACAACTAGTATGACACTATGACGGTATAAAGAATGAAAAAAAAACCACGGTTAGGTGGTATATATTATAATAATAATACAATTATGGATGGACGGACTGCCTGCCGACTGCCGACACAGAGGTAGCCACAGCCGTGAACTACCGCACTGTACACTGGTTGATAAAGAGATAGTAGTATACTCGTAACAATTAGGATGACACTATGACGGTATAAAGAATGAAAAAAAAACCACGGTTAGGTGGTAGGTATATAATAATAAATAATACAATTCTGGTCGGACGGACTGCCTGCCGTGTGCCGACACAGAGGTAGCCACAGCCGTGAACTACCGCACTGTACACTGGTTGATAAAGAGATAGTAGTATACTCGTAACAATTAGGATGACACTATGACGGTATAAAGAATGAAAAAAAAACCACGGTTAGGTGGTAGGTATATAATAATAAATAATACAATTCTGGTCGGACGGACTGCCTGCCGTGTGCCGACACAGAGGTAGCCACAGCCGTGAACTACCGCACTGTACACTGGTTGATAAAGAGATAGTAGTATACTCGTAACAATTAGGATGACACTATGACGGTATAAAGAATGAAAAAAAAACCACGGTTAGGTGGTAGGTATATAATAATAAATAATACAATTCTGGTCGGACGGACTGCCTGCCGTGTGCCGACACAGAGGTAGCCACAGCCGTGAACTACCGCACTGTACACTGGTTGATAAAGAGATAGTAGTATACTCGTAACAATTAGGATGACACTATGACGGTATAAAGAATGAAAAAAAAACCACGGTTAGGTGGTAGGTATATAATAATAAATAATACAATTCTGGTCGGACGGACTGCCTGCCGTGTGCCGACACAGAGGTAGCCACAGCCGTGAACTACCGCACTGTACTGTGTCTGCTGCTAATATAGACTGGTTGATATTTAAAGAGATATTAGTAGTATACAACAATACTATACTGGTGGTCAGGCACTGGTCACCACTCCTGCAGCAAAAGTGTGCACTGTTAATTAATATAATTGTACTCCTGGCTCCTGCTAACAACCTGCAGTGCTCCCCAGTCTCCCCCACAATTAATTATAAGCTTTTAATTTATACATTGATGACTGTGCAGCACACTGGGCTGAGCTGAGTGCACACAGACTGAGTCACACTGTGTGACTGACTGTGCTGTGTATCGTTTTTTTTTTCAGGCAGAGAACGGATATAGCAGAGAGAAGTGAACGGATATATTATATTAAATAAAAGTTAACTAGCAACTGCACTGGTCACTGACTGTGGTAAACTAACTCTGTCTGCGACTCTGCACAATCTCTCTCTATCTAATCTATCTATCTCTATTCTAATGGAGAGGACGCCAGACACGTCCTCTCCCTATCAATCTCAATGCACGAGTGAAAATGGCGGCGACGCGCGGCTCCTTATATAGAATCCGAGTCTCGCGATAGAATCCGAGCCTCGCGAGAATCCGACAGCGTCATGATGACGTTCGGGCGCGCTCGGGTTAACCGAGCAAGGCGGGAAGATCCGAGTCGCTCGGACCCGTGGAAAAAAAAGTGAAGTTCGTGCGGGTTCGGATTCAAAGAAACCGAACCCGCTCATCTCTATCACATACACCGGGTAACAACCTTCTCCCCAGGTTCCCAGGTACAGAGGCAGGTGAGAAGGATCACATACACCGGGAAACAACCTTCTCCCCAGGTTCTCAGGTACAGAGGCAGATGAGAAGGATCACATACACCGGGTAACAACCTTCTCCCCAGGTTCCCAGGTACAGAGGCAGGTGAGAAGGATCACATACACCGGGTAACAATCTTCTCCCCAGGTTCTCAGGTACAAAGGCAGGTGAGAAGGATCACATACACCGGGTAACAACCTCTCCAGGTTCTCAGGTACAGAGGCAGGGGAGAAGGATCACATACACCGGGTAACAACCTTCTCCCCAGGTTCCCAGGTACAGAGGCAGGTGAGAAGGATCACATACACCGTGTAACAACCTCTCCAGGTTCCCAGGTACAGAGGCAGGTGAGAAGGATCACATACACCGGGTAACAACCTCCCCAGGTTCCCAGGTACAGAGGCAGGTGAGAAGGATCACATACCCCGGGTAACAACCTTCTCCCCAGGTTCCAAGGTACAGAGGCAGGTGAGAAGGATCACATACACTGGGTAACAACCTCTCCAGGTTCCCAGGTACAGAGGCCGGTGAGAAGGATCACATACACCGGGTAACAACCTTCTCCCCAGGTTCCCAGGTACAGAGGCAGGTGAGAAGGATCACATACACCGGGTAACAACCTCTCCAGGTTCCCAGGTACAGAGGCAGGTGAGAAGGATCACATACACCGGGTAACAACCTTCTCCCCAGGTTCCCAGGTACAGAGGCAGGTGAGAAGGATCACATACACCGGGTAACAACCTCCCCAGGATCCCAGGTACAGAGGCAGGTGAGAAGGATCACATACACCGGGTAACAACCTCCCCAGGTTCTCAGGTACAGAGGCAGGGGAGAAGGATCACATACACCGGGTAACAACCTTCTCCCCAGGTTCCCAGGTACAGAGGCAGGTGAGAAGGATCACATACACCGGGTAACAACCTTCTCCCCAGGTTCCCAGGTACAGAGGCAGGTGAGAAGGATCACATACACCGGGTAACAACCTTCTCTCCAGGTTCCCAGGTACAGAGGCAGGTGAGAAGGATCACATACACCGGGTAACAATCTCTCCAGGTTTCCAGGTACAGAGGCAGGTGAGAAGGATCACATACACCGGGTAACAACCTTCTCTCCAGGTTCCCAGGTACAGAGGCAGGTGAGAAGGATCACATACACCGGGTAACAACCTCTCCAGGTTTCCAGGTACAGAGGCAGGTGAGAAGGATCACATACACCGGGTAACAACCTTCTCTGCAGGTTCCCAGGTACAGAGGCAGGTGAGAAGGATCACATACACCGGGTAACAACCTCTCCAGGTTTCCTGGTACAGAGGCAGGTGAGAAGGATCACATACACCGGGTAACAACCTTCTCCCCAGGTTCCCAGGTACAGAGGCAGGTGAGAAGGATCACATACACCGGGTAACAACCTCTCCAGGTTCCCAGGTACAGAGGCAGGTGAGACGGATCACATACACCGGGTAACAACCTTCTCCCCAGGTTACCAGGTACAGAGGCAGGTGAGAAGGATCACATACACCGGGTAACAACCTCTCCAGGTTCTCAGGTACAGAGGCAGGTGAGAAGGATCACATACACCGGGTAACAACCTTCTCCCCAGGTTACCAGGTACAGAGGCAGGTGAGAAGGATCACATACACCGGGTAACAACCTCTCCAGGTTCTCAGGTACAGAGGCAGGTGAGAAGGATCACATACACCGGGTAACAACCTTCTCCCCAGGTTCCCAGGTACAGAGGCAGGTGAGAAGGATCACATACACCGGGTAACAACCTTCTCCCCAGTTTCCCAGGTACAGAGGCAGGTGAGAAGGATCACATACACCGGGTAACAACCTTCTCCCCAGGTTCTCAGGTACAGAGGCAGATGAGAAGGATCACATACACCGGGTAACAACCTCTCCAGGTTCCCAGGTACAGAGGCAGGTGAGACGGATCACATACACCGGGTAACAACCTTCTCCCCAGGTTACCAGGTACAGAGGCAGGTGAGAAGGATCACATACACCGGGTAACAACCTCTCCAGGTTCTCAGGTACAGAGGCAGGTGAGAAGGATCACATACACCGGGTAACAACCTTCTCCCCAGGTTCCCAGGTACAGAGGCAGGTGAGAAGGATCACATACACCGGGTAACAACCTTCTCCCCAGTTTCCAAGGTACAGAGGCAGGTGAGAAGGATCACATACACCGGGTAACAACCTTCTCCCCAGGTTCTCAGGTACAGAGGCAGGTGAGAAGGATCACATACACCGGGTAACAACCTTCTCCCCAGGTTCCCAGGTACAGAGGCAGGTGAGAAGGATCACATACACCGGGTAACAATCTTCTCCCCAGGTTCTCAGGTACAAAGGCAGGTGAGAAGGATCACATACACCGGGTAACAACCTCTCCAGGTTCTCAGGTACAGAGGCAGGGGAGAAGGATCACATACACCGGGTAACAACCTTCTCTCCAGGTTCTCAGGTACAGAGGCAGGTGAGAAGGATCACATACACCGGGTAACAACCTTCTCCCCAGGTTCCCAGGTACAGAGGCAGGTGAGAAGGATCACATACACCGGGTAACAACCTCTCCAGGTTCCCAGGTACAGAGGCAGGTGAGAAGGATCACATACACCGGGTAACAACCTTCTCCCCAGGTTCCCAGGTACAGAGGCAGGTGAGAAGGATCACATACCCCGGGTAACAACCTTCTCCCCAGGTTCCAAGGTACAGAGGCAGGTGAGAAGGATCACATACACCGGGTAACAACCTCTCCAGGTTCCCAGGTACAGAGGCAGGTGAGAAGGATCACATACACCGGGTAACAACCTTCTCCCCAGGTTCCCAGGTACAGAGGCAGGTGAGAAGGATCACATACACCGGGTAACAACCTCTCCAGGTTCCCAGGTACAGAGGCAGGTGAGAAGGATCACATACACCGGGTAACAACCTTCTCCCCAGGTTCCCAGGTACAGAGGCAGGTGAGAAGGATCACATACATCGGGTAACAACCTCCCCAGGATCCCAGGTACAGAGGCAGGTGAGAAGGATCACATACACCGGGTAACAACCTCCCATGGTTCTCAGGTACAGAGGCAGGGGAGAAGGATCACATACACCGGGTAACAACCTTCTCCCCAGGTTCCCAGGTACAGAGGCAGGTGAGAAGGATCACATACACCGGGTAACAACCTTCTCCCCAGGTTCCCAGGTACAGAGGCAGGTGAGAAGGATCACATACACCGGGTAACAACCTTCTCCCTAGGTTCCCAGGTACAGAGGCAGGTGAGAAGGATCACATACACCGGGTAACAACCTCTCCAGGTTTCCAGGTACAGAGGCAGGTGAGAAGGATCACATACACCGGGTAACAACCTTCTCTCCAGGTTCCCAGGTACAGAGGCAGGTGAGAAGGAACACATACACCGGGTAACAACCTCTCCAGGTTTCCAGGTACAGAGGCAGGTGAGAAGGATCACATACACCGGGTACCAACCTTCTCTGCAGGTTCCCAGGTACAGAGGCAGGTGAGAAGGATCACATACACCGGGTAACAACCTCTCCAGGTTTCGAGGTACAGAGGCAGGTAAGAAGGAGCACATACACCGGGTAACAACCTTCTCCCCAGGTTCCCAGGTACAGAGGCAGGTGAGAAGGATCACATACACCGGTTAACAACCTTTTCCCCAGGTTCCAAGGTACAGAGGCAGGTGAGAAGAATCACATACACCGGGTAACAACCTTCTCCCCAGGTTCCCAGGTACAGAGGCAGGTGAGAAGGATCACATACACCGGGTAACAACCTTCTCCCCAGGTTCTCAGGTACAGAGGCAGGTGAGAAGGATCACATACACCGGGTAACAACCTTCTCCCCAGGTTCCCAGGTACAGAGGCAGGTGAGAAGGATCACATACACCGGGTAACAATCTTCTCCCCAGGTTCTCAGGTACAAAGGCAGGTGAGAAGGATCACATACACCGGGTAACAACCTCTCCAGGTTCTCAGGTACAGAGGCAGGGGAGAAGGATCACATACACCGGGTAACAACCTTCTCCCCAGGTTCCCAGGTACAGAGGCAGGTGAGAAGGATCACATACACCGTGTAACAACCTCTCCAGGTTCCCAGGTACAGAGGCAGGTGAGAAGGATCACATACACCGGGTAACAACCTCCCCAGGTTCCCAGGTACAGAGGCAGGTGAGAAGGATCACATACCCCGGGTAACAACCTTCTCCCCAGGTTCCAAGGTACAGAGGCAGGTGAGAAGGATCACATACACCGGGTAACAACCTCTCCAGGTTCCCAGGTACAGAGGCCGGTGAGAAGGATCACATACACCGGGTAACAACCTTCTCCCCAGGTTCCCAGGTACAGAGGCAGGTGAGAAGGATCACATACACCGGGTAACAACCTCTCCAGGTTCCCAGGTACAGAGGCAGGTGAGAAGGATCACATACACCGGGTAACAACCTTCTCCCCAGGTTCCCAGGTACAGAGGCAGGTGAGAAGGATCACATACACCGGGTAACAACCTCCCCAGGATCCCAGGTACAGAGGCAGGTGAGAAGGATCACATACACCGGGTAACAACCTCCCCAGGTTCTCAGGTACAGAGGCAGGGGAGAAGGATCACATACACCGGGTAACAACCTTCTCCCCAGGTTCCCAGGTACAGAGGCAGGTGAGAAGGATCACATACACCGGGTAACAACCTTCTCTCCAGGTTCCCAGGTACAGAGGCAGGTGAGAAGGATCACATACACCGGGTAACAATCTCTCCAGGTTTCCAGGTACAGAGGCAGGTGAGAAGGATCACATACACCGGGTAACAACCTTCTCTCCAGGTTCCCAGGTACAGAGGCAGGTGAGAAGGATCACATACACCGGGTAACAACCTCTCCAGGTTTCCAGGTACAGAGGCAGGTGAGAAGGATCACATACACCGGGTAACAACCTTCTCTGCAGGTTCCCAGGTACAGAGGCAGGTGAGAAGGATCACATACACCGGGTAACAACCTCTCCAGGTTTCCTGGTACAGAGGCAGGTGAGAAGGATCACATACACCGGGTAACAACCTTCTCCCCAGGTTCCCAGGTACAGAGGCAGGTGAGAAGGATCACATACACCGGGTAACAACCTTTTCCCCAGGTTCCCAGGTACAGAGGCAGGTGAGAAGAATCACATACACCGGGTAACAACCTTCTCCCCAGGTTCTCAGGTACAGAGGCAGGTGAGAAGGATCACATACACCGGGTAACAACCTTTTCCCCAGGTTCCCAGGTACAGAGGCAGGGGAGAAGGATCACATACACCGGGTAACAACCTTCTCCCCAGGTTCCCAGGCACAGAGGCAGGTGAGAAGGATCACATACACCGGGTAACAACCTTCTCCCCAGGTTCCCAGGTACAGAGGCAGGTGAGAAGGATCACATACACCGGGTAACAACCTTCTCCCCAGGTTCCCAGGTACTGAGGCAGGTGAGAAGGATCACATACACCGGGTAACAACCTTCTCCACAGGTTCCCAGGTACAGAGGCAGGTGAGAAGGATCACATACACCGGGTAACAACCTTCTCTCCAGGTTCCCAGGTACAGAGGCAGGTGAGAAGGATCACATACACCGGGTAACAACCTTCTCGCCAGGTTCCTAGGTACAGAGGCAGGTGAGAAGGGTCACATACACCGGGTAACAATCTTCTCTCCAGGATCCCAGGTACAGAGGCAGGTGAGAAGGATCACATACACCGGGTAACAACCTCCCCAGGTTCTCAGGTACAGAGGCAGGTGAGAAGGATCACATACACCGGGTAACAACCTTCTCCCCAGGTTCCCAGGTACAGAGGCAGGTGAGAAGGATCACATATACCGGGTAACAACATTCTCCCCAGGTTCCCAGGTACAGAGGCAGGTGAGAAGGATCACATACACCGGGTAACAACCTTCTCCCCAGGTTCCCAGGTACAGAGGCAGGTGAGAAGGATCACATACACCGGGTAACAACCTTCTCCCCAGGATCTCAGGTACAGAGGCAGATGAGAAGGATCATATACACCGGGTAACAACCTCTCTAGGTTCACAGGTACAGAGGCAGGTGAGAAGGATCACATACACCGGGTAACAACCTTCTCCCCAGGTTCCCAGGTACAGAGGCAGGTGAGAAGGATCACATACACCGGGTAACAACCTCTCTAGGTTCTCAGGTACAGAGGCAGGTGAGAAGGATCACATACACCGGGTAACAACCTTCTCTCCAGGTTCCCAGGTACAGAGGCAGGTGAGAAGGATCACATACACCGGGTAACAACCTTCTCCCCAGGTTCCCAGGTACAGAGGCAGGTGAGAAGGATCACATACACCGGGTAACAACCTTCTCCCCAGGTTCCCAGGTACAGAGGCAGGTGAGAAGGATCACATACACCGGGTAACAACCTTCTCCCCAGGTTCTCAGGTACAGAGGCAGGTGAGAAGGATCACATACACCGGGTAACAACCTTCTCCCCAGGTTCCCAGGTACAGAGGCAGGTGAGAAGGATCACATACACCGGGTAACAATCTTCTCCCCAGGTTCTCAGGTACAAAGGCAGGTGAGAAGGATCACATACACCGGGTAACAACCTCTCCAGGTTCTCAGGTACAGAGTCAGGGGAGAAGGATCACATACACCGGGTAACAACCTTCTCTCCAGGTTCTCAGGTACAGAGGCAGGTGAGAAGGATCACAAACACTAGGGTAACAACCTTCTCCCCAGGTTCCCAGGTACAGAGGCAGGTGAGAAGGATCACATACACCGGGTAACAACCTCTCCAGGTTCCCAGGTACAGAGGCAGGTGAGAAGGATCACATACACCGGGTAACAACCTCCCCAGGTTCCCAGGTACAGAGGCAGGTGAGAAGGATCACATACCCCGGGTAACAACCTTCTCCCCAGGTTCCAAGGTACAGAGGCAGGTGAAAAGGATCACATACACCGGGTAACAACCTCTCCAGGTTCCCAGGTACAGAGGCAGGTGAGAAGGATCACATACACCGGGTAACAACCTTCTCCCCAGGTTCCCAGGTACAGAGGCAGGTGAGAAGGATCACATACACCGGGTAACAACCTTCTCCCCAGGTTCTCAGGTACAGAGGCAGGTGGGAAGGATCACATGCACCAGGTAACAACCTCCCCAGGTTCTCAGGTACAGAGGCAGGTGAGAAGGATCACATACACCGGGTAACAACCTCCCCAGGTTCCCAGGTACAGAGGCAGGTGAGAAGGATCACATACACCGGGTAACAACCTTCTCCCCAGGTTCTCAGGTACAGAGGCAGGTGAGAAGGATCACATACACCGGGTAACAACCTCCCCTGTTTCCCAGGTACAGAAGCAGGTGAGAAGGATCACATACACCGGGTAACAACCTTCTCCCCAGGTTCCCAGGTACAGAGGCAGGTGAGAAGGATCACATACACCGGGTAACAACCTTCTCCCCAGGTTCCCAGGTACAGAGGCAGGTGAGAAGGATCACATACACCGGGTAACAACCTCCCCAGGTTCTCAGGTACAGAGGCAGGTGAGAAGGATCACATACACCGGGTAACAACCTCTCCAGGTTCCCAGGTACAGAGGCAGGTGAGAAGGATCACATACACCGGGTAACAACCTCTCCAGGTTCCCAGGTACAGAGGCAGGTGAGAAGGATCACACACACCGGGTAACAACCTTCTCCCCAGGTTCCCAGGTACAGAGGCAGGTGAGAAGGATCACATACACCGGGTAACAACCTCCCCAGGATCCCAGGTACAGAGGCAGGTGAGTAGGATCACATACACCGGGTAACAACCTTCTCTCCAGGTTCCCAGGTACAGAGGCAGGTGAGAAGGATCACATACACCGGATAACAACCTCTCCAGGTTCCCAGGTACAGAGGCAGGTGAGAAGGATTACATACACCGGGTAACAACCTTCTCCCCAGGTTCCCAGGTACAGAGGCAGGGGAGAAGGATCACATACACCGGGTAACAACCTTCTCCCCAGGTTCCCAGGCACAGAGGCAGGTGAGAAGGATCACATACACCGGGTAACAACCTTCTCCCCAGGTTCCCAGGTACAGAGGCAGGTGAGAAGGATCACATACACCGGGTAACAACCTTCTCCCCAGGTTCCCAGGTACAGAGGCAGGTGAGAAGGATCACATACACCGGGTAACAACCTCTCCAGGTTCCCAGGTACAGAGGCAGGTGAGAAGGATCACATACACTGGGTAACAACCTTCTCCCCAGGTTCTCAGGTACAGAGGCAGATGAGAAGGATCACATACACCGGGTAACAACCTTCTCCCCAGGTTCCCAGGTACAGAGGCAGGTGAGAAGGATCACACACACCGGGTAACAACCTTCTCCCCAGGTTCCCAGGTACAGAGGCAGGTGAGAAGGATCACATACACCGGGTAACAACCTCCCCAGGTTCCCAGGTACAGAGGCAGGTGAGAAGGATCACACACACCGGGTAACAACCTTCTCCCCAGGTTCCCAGGTACAGAGGCAGGTGAGAAGGATCACATACACCGGGTAACAACCTTCTCCCCAGGTTCCCAGGTACAGAGGCAGGTGAGAAGGATCACATACACCGGGTAACAACCTCCCCAGGATCCCAGGTACAGAGGCAGGTGAGAAGGATCACATACACCGGGTAACAACCTTCTCCCCAGGTTCCCAGGTACAGAGGCAGGGGAGAAGGATCACATACACTGGGTAACAACCTTCTCCCCAGGTTCCCAGGTACAGAGGCAGGTGAGAAGGATCACATACACCGGGTAACAACCTTCTCCCCAGGTTCCCAGGTACAGAGGCAGGTGAGAAGGATCACATACACCGGGTAACAACCTCCCCTGGTTCCCAGGTACAGAGGCAGGTGAGAAGGATCACATACACCGGGTAACAACCTTCTCTCCAGGTTCCCAGGTACAGAGGCAGGTGAGAAGGATCACATACACCGGGTAACAACCTCTCCAGGTTCCCAGGTACAGAGGCAGGTGAGAAGGATCACATACACCGGGTAACAACCTTCTCCCCAGGTTCCCAGGTACAGAGGCAGGGGAGAAGGATCACATACACCGGGTAACAACCTTCTCCCCAGGTTCCCAGGTACAGAGGCAGGTGAGAAGGATCACATACACCGGGTAACAACCTTCTCCCCAGGTTCCCAGGTACAGAGGCAGGTGAGAAGGATCACATACACCGGGTAACAACCTTCTCCCCAGGTTCTCAGGTACAGAGGCAGGTGAGAAGGATCACTTACACCGGGTAACAACCTTCTTTCCAGGTTCCCAGGTACAGAGGCAGGTGAGAAGGATCACATACACCGGGTAACAACCTTCTCGCCAGGTTCCCAGGTACAGAGGCAGGTGAGAAGGGTCACATACACCGGGTAACAACCTTCTCTCCAGGTTCCCAGGTACAGAGGCAGGTGAGAAGGATCACATACACCGGGTAACAACCTCCCCAGGTTCTCAGGTACAGAGGCAGGTGAGAAGGATCACATACACCGGGTAACAACCTTCTCCCCAGGTTCCCAGGTACAGAGGCAGGTGAGAAGGATCACATACACCGGGTAACAACCTTCTCCCCAGGTTCCCAGGTACAGAGGCAGGTGAGAAGGATCACATACACCGGGTAACAACCTTCTCCCCAGGTTCCCAGGTACAGAGGCAGGTGAGAAGGATCACATACACCGGGTAACAACCTTCTCCCCAGGTTCTCAGGTACAGAGGCAGATGAGAAGGATCACATACACCGGGTAACAACCTTCTCCCCAGGTTCCCAGGTACAGAGGCAGGTGAGAAGGATCACATACACCGGGTAACAACCTTCTCCCCAGGTTCTCAGGTACAGAGGCAGGTGAGAAGGATCACATACACCGGGTAACAACCTTCTCCCCAGGTTCCCAGGTACAGAGGCAGGTGAGAAGGATCACATACACCGGGTAACAACCTTCTCCCCAGGTTCTCAGGTACAGAGGCAGGTGAGAAGGATCACATACACCGGGTAACAACCTTCTCCCCAGGTTCTCAGGTACAGAGGCAGGTGAGAAGGATCACATACACCGGGTAACAACCTTCTCTCCAGGTTCCCAGGTACAGAGGCAGATGAGAAGGATCACATACACCGGGTAACAACCTTCTCCCCAGGTTCCCAGGTACAGAGGCAGGTGAGAAGGATCACATACACCGGGTAACAACCTCCCCAGGTTCTCAGGTACAGAGGCAGGTGAGAAGGATCACATACACCGGGTAACAACCTTCTCCCCAGGTTCCCAGGTACAGAGGCAGGTGAGAAGGATCACATACACCGGGTAACAACCTTCTCCCCAGGTTCCCAGGTACAGAGGCAGGTGAGAAGGATCACATACACCGGGTAACAACCTTCTCCCCAGGTTCTCAGGTACAGAGGCAGATGAGAAGGATCACATACACCGGGTAACAACCTCTCCAGGTTCCCAGGTACAGAGGCAGGTGAGAAGGATCACATACACCGGGTAACAACCTTCTCCCCAGGTTCCCAGGTACAGAGGCAGGTGAGAAGGATCACATACACCGGGTAACAACCTCTCCAGGTTCTCAGGTACAGAGGCAGGTGAGAAGGATCACATACACCGGGTAACAACCTTCTCTCCAGGTTCCCAGGTACAGAGGCAGGTGAGAAGGATCACATACACCGGGTAACAACCTTCTCCCCAGGTTCCCAGGCACAGAGGCAGGTGAGAAGGATCACATACACCGGGTAACAACCTTCTCCCCAGGTTCCCAGGTACAGAGGCAGGTGAGAAGGATCACATACACCGGGTAACAACCTTCTCCCCAGGTTCTCAGGTACAGAGGCAGGTGAGAAGGATCACACACACCGGGTAACAACCTTCTCCCCAGGTTCCCAGGCACAGAGGCAGGTGAGAAGGATCACATACACCGGGTAACAACCTTCTCCCCAGGTTCCCAGGTACAGAGGCAGGTGAGAAGGATCACATACACCGGGTAACAACCTCTCCAGGTTCCCAGGTACAGAGGCAGGTGAGAAGGATCACACACACCGGGTAACAACCTTCTCCCCAGGTTCCCAGGTACAGAGGCAGGTGAGTAGGATCACATACACCGGGTAACAACCTCCCCAGGATCCCAGGTACAGAGGCAGGTGAGTAGGATCACATACACCGGGTAACAACCTTCTCTCCAGGTTCCCAGGTACAGAGGCAGGTGAGAAGGATCACATACACCGGATAACAACCTCTCCAGGTTCCCAGGTACAGAGGCAGGTGAGAAGGATTACATACACCGGGTAACAACCTTCTCCCCAGGTTCCCAGGTACAGAGGCAGGGGAGAAGGATCACATACACCGGGTAACAACCTTCTCCCCAGGTTCCCAGGCACAGAGGCAGGTGAGAAGGATCACATACACCGGGTAACAACCCTCTCCCCAGGTTCCCAGGTACAGAGGCAGGTGAGAAGGATCACATACACCGGGTAACAACCTTCTCCCCAGGTTCCCAGGTACAGAGGCAGGTGAGAAGGATCAAATACACAGGGTAACAACCTCTCCAGGTTCCCAGGTACAGAGGCAGGTGAGAAGGATCACATACACCGGGTAACAACCTTCTCCCCAGGTTCTCAGGTACAGAGGCAGATGAGAAGGATCACATACACCGGGTAACAACCTTCTCCCCAGGTTCCCAGGTACAGAGGCAGGTGAGAAGGATCACACACACCGGGTAACAACCTTCTCCCCAGGTTCCCAGGTACAGAGGCAGGTGAGAAGGATCACATACACCGGGTAACAACCTCCCCAGGTTCCCAGGTACAGAGGCAGGTGAGAAGGATCACACAGACCGGGTAACAACCTTCTCCCCAGGTTCCCAGGTACAGAGGCAGGTGAGAAGGATCAAATACACCGGGTAACAACCTCTCCAGGTTCCCAGGTACAGAGGCAGGTGAGAAGGATCACATACACCGGGTAACAACCTTCTCCCAAGGTTCTCAGGTACAGAGGCAGATGAGAAGGATCACATACACCGGGTAACAACCTTCTCCCCAGGTTCCCAGGTACAGAGGCAGGTGAGAAGGATCACATACACCGGGTAACAACCTTCTCCCCAGGTTCTCAGGTACAGAGGCAGGTGAGAAGGATCACATACACCGGGTAACAACCTTCTCCCCAGGTTCCCAGGTACAGAGGCAGGTGAGAAGGATCACATACACCGGGTAACAACCTTCTCCCCAGGTTCTCAGGTACAAAGGCAGGTGAGAAGGATCACATACACCGGGTAACAACCTTCTCCCCAGGTTCTCAGGTACAGAGGCAGGTGAGAAGGATCACATACACCAGGTAACAACCTTCTCTCCAGGTTCCCAGGTACAGAGGCAGATGAGAAGGATCACATACACCGGGTAACAACCTTCTCCCCAGGTTCCCAGGTACAGAGGCAGGTGAGAAGGATCACATACACCGGGTAACAACCTCTCCAGGTTCTCAGGTACAGAGGCAGGTGAGAAGGATCACATACACCGGGTAACAACCTTCTCCCCAGGTTCCCAGGTACAGAGGCAGGTGAGAAGGATCACATACACCGGGTAACAACCTTCTCCCCAGGTTCCCAGGTACAGAGGCAGGTGAGAAGGATCACATACACCGGGTAACAACCTTCTCCCCAGGTTCCCAGGTACAGAGGCAGGTGAGAAGGATCACATACACCGGGTAACAACCTTCTCCCCAGGTTCTCAGGTACAGAGGCAGATGAGAAGGATCACATACACCGGGTAACAACCTCTCCAGGTTCCCAGGTACAGAGGCAGGTGAGAAGGATCACATACACCGGGTAACAACCTTCTCCCCAGGTTCCCAGGTACAGAGGCAGGTGAGAAGGATCACATACACCGGGTAACAACCTCTCCAGGTTCTCAGGTACAGAGGCAGGTGAGAAGGATCACATACACTGGGTAACAACCTTCTCTCCAGGTTCCCAGGTACAGAGGCAGGTGAGAAGGATCACATACACCGGGTAACAACCTTCTCCCCAGGTTCCCAGGCATAAGAGGCAGGTGAGAAGGATCACATACACCGGGTAACAACCTTCTCCCCAGGTTCCCAGGTACAGAGGCAGGTGAGAAGGATCACATACACCGGGTAACAACCTTCTCCCCAGGTTCTCAGGTACAGAGGCAGGTGAGAAGGATCACATACACCGGGTAACAACCTCTCCAGGTTCCCAGGTACAGAGGCAGGTGAGAAGGATCACACACACCGGGTAACAACCTTCTCCCCAGGTTCCCAGGTACAGAGGCAGGTGAGAAGGATCACATACACCGGGTAACAACCTCCCCAGGATCCCAGGTACAGAGGCAGGTGAGTAGGATCACATACACCGGGTAACAACCTTCTCTCCAGGTTCCCAGGTACAGAGGCAGGTGAGAAGGATCACATACACCGGATAACAACCTCTCCAGGTTCCCAGGTACAGAGGCAGGTGAGAAGGATTACATACACCGGGTAACAATCGTCTCCCCAGGTTCCCAGGTACAGAGGCAGGGGAGACGGATCACATACACCGGGTAACAACCTTCTCCCCAGGTTCCCAGGCACAGAGGCAGGTGAGAAGGATCACATACACCGGGTAACAACCTTCTCCCCAGGTTCCCAGGTACAGAGGCAGGTCAGAAGGATCACATACACCGGGTAACAACCTTCTCCCCAGGTTCCCAGGTACAGAGGCAGGTGAGAAGGATCACATACACTGGGTAACAACCTTCTCCCCAGGTTCTCAGGTACAGAGGCAGATGAGAAGGATCACATACACCGGGTAACAACCTTCTCCCCAGGTTCCCAGGTACAGAGGCAGGTGAGAAGGATCACACACACCGGGTAACAACCTTCTCCCCAGGTTCCCAGGTACAGAGGCAGGTGAGAAGGATCACATACACCGGGTAACAACCTTCTCCCCAGGTTCCCAGGTACAGAGGCAGGTGAGAAGGATCACATACACCGGGTAACAACCTTCTCCCCAGGTTCCCAGGTACAGAGGCAGGTGAGAAGGATCACATACACCGGGTAACAACCTCCCCAGGATCCCAGGTACAGAGGCAGGTGAGAAGGATCACATACACCGGGTAACAACCTTCTCCCCAGGTTCCCAGGTACAGAGGCAGGTGAGAAGGATCACATACACCGGGTAACAACCTTCTCCCCAGGTTCCCAGGTACAGAGGCAGGTGAGAAGGATCACATACACCGGGTAACAACCTCCCCAGGTTCCCAGGTACAGAGGCAGGTGAGAAGGATCACATACACCGGGTAACAACCTTCTCTCCAGGTTCCCAGGTACAGAGGCAGGTGAGAAGGATCACATACACCGGGTAACAACCTCTCCAGGTTCCCAGGTACAGAGGCAGGTGAGAAGGATCACATACACCGGGTAACAACCTTCTCCCCAGGTTCCCAGGTACAGAGGCAGGTGAGAAGGATCACATACACCGGGTAACAACCTTCTCCCCAGGTTCCCAGGTACAGAGGCAGGTGAGAAGGATCACATACACCGGGTAACAACCTTCTCCCCAGGTTCTCAGGTACAGAGGCAGGTGAGAAGGATCACATACACCGGGTAACAACCTTCTCTCCAGGTTCCCAGGTACAGAGGCAGGTGAGAAGGATCACATACACCGGGTAACAACCTTCTCGCCAGGTTCCCAGGTACAGAGGCAGGTGAGAAGGGTCACATACACCGGGTAACAACCTTCTCTCCAGGTTCCCAGGTACAGAGGCAGGTGAGAAGGATCACATACACCGGGTAACAACCTCCCCAGGTTCTCAGGTACAGAGGCAGGTGAGAAGGATCACATACACCGGGTAACAACCTTCTCCCCAGGTTCCCAGGTACAGAGGCAGGTGAGAAGGATCACATACACCGGGTAACAACCTTCTCCCCAGGTTCCCAGGTACAGAGGCAGGTGAGAAGGATCACATACACCGGGTAACAACCTTCTCCCCAGGTTCCCAGGTACAGAGGCAGGTGAGAAGGATCACATACACCGGGTAACAACCTTCTCCCCAGGTTCTCAGGTACAGAGGCAGATGAGAAGGATCACATACACCGGGTAACAACCTCTCCAGGTTCCCAGGTACAGAGGCAGGTGAGAAGAATCACATACACCGGGTAACAACCTCTCCAGGTTCTCAGGTACAGAGGCAGGTGAGAAGGATCACATACACCGGGTAACAACCTTCTCTCCAGGTTCCCAGGTACAGAGGCAGGTGAGAAGGATCACATACACCGGGTAACAACCTTCTCCCCAGGTTCTCAGGTACAGAGGCAGGTGAGAAGGATCACATACACCGGGTAACAACCTTCTCCCCAGGTTCCCAGGTACAGAGGCAGGTGAGAAGGATCACATACACCGGGTAACACTCTTCTCCCCAGGTTCTCAGGTACAAAGGCAGGTGAGAAGGATCACATACACCGGGTAACAACCTCTCCAGGTTCTCAGGTACAGAGGCAGGGGAGAAGGATCACATACACCGGGTAACAACCTTCTCCCCAGGTTCCCAGGTACAGAGGCAGGTGAGAAGGATCACATACACCGGGTAACAACCTCTCCAGGTTCCCAGGTACAGAGGCAGGTGAGAAGGATCACATACACCGGGTAACATCCTCCCCAGGTTCCCAGGTACAGAGGCAGGTGAGAAGGATCACATACACCGGGTAACAACCTTCTCTGCAGGTTCCCAGGTACAGAGGCAGGTGAGAAGGATCACATACACCGGGTAACAACCTCTCCAGGTTTCCTGGTACAGAGGCAGGTGAGAAGGATCACATACACCGGGTAACAACCTTCTCCCCAGGTTCCCAGGTACAGAGGCAGGTGAGAAGGATCACATACACCGGGTAACAACCTTTTCCCCAGGTTCCCAGGTACAGAGGCAGGTGAGAAGAATCACATACACCGGGTAACAACCTTCTCCCCAGGTTCCCAGGTACAGAGGCAGGTGAGAAGGATCACATACACCGGGTAACAACCTTCTCCCCAGGTTCCCAGGTACAGAGGCAGGTGAGAAGGATCACATACACCGGGTAACAACCTTCTCCCCAGGTTCCCAGGCACAGAGGCAGGTGAGAAGGATCACATACACCGGGTAACAACCTTCTCCCCAGGTTCCCAGGTACAGAGGCAGGTGAGAAGGATCACATACACGGGGTAACAACCTTCTCCCCAGGTTCTCAGGTACAGAGGCAGGTGAGAAGGATCACATACACCGGGTAACAACCTTCTCCCCAGGTTCCCAGGTACAGAGGCAGGTGAGAAGGATCACATACACCGGGTAACAACCTTCTCCCCAGGTTCCCAGGTACAGAGGCAGGGGAGAAGGATCACATACACCGGGTAACAACCTCCCCAGGTTCTCAGGTACTGAGGCAGGTGAGAAGGATCACATACACCGGGTAACAACCTTCTCCCCAGGTTCCCAGGTACAGAGGCAGGTGAGAAGGATCACATACACCGGGTAACAACCTTCTCCCCCCAGGTTCCCAGGTACAGAGGCAGGTGAGAAGGATCACATACACCGGGTAACAACCTTCTCCCCAGGTTCCCAGGTACAGAGGCAGGTGAGAAGGATCACATACACCGGGTAACAACCTTCTCCCCAGGTTCTCAAGTACAGAGGCAGATGAGAAGGATCACATACACCGGGTAACAACCTCTCCAGGTTCCCAGGTACAGAGGCAGGTGAGAAGGATCACATACACCGGGTAACAACCTTCTCCCCAGGTTCCCAGGTACAGAGGCAGGTGAGAAGGATCACATACACCGGGTAACAACCTCTCTAGGTTCTCAGGTACAGAGGCAGGTGAGAAGGATCACATACACCGGGTAACAACCTTCTCTCCAGGTTCCCAGGTACAGAGGCAGGTGAGAAGGATCACATACACCGGGTAACAACCTTCTCCCCAGGTTCCCAGGTACAGAGGCAGGTGAGAAGGATTACATACACCGGGTAACAATCTTCTCCCCAGGTTCCCAGGTACAGAGGCAGGTGAGAAGGATCACATACACCGGGTAACAACCTTCTCCCCAGGTTCTCAGGTACAGAGGCAGGTGAGAAGGATCACATACACCGGGTAACAACCTTCTCCCCAGGTTCCCAGGTACAGAGGCAGGTGAGAAGGATCACATACACCGGGTAACAATCTTCTCCCCAGGTTCTCAGGTACAAAGGCAGGTGAGAAGGATCACATACACCGGGTAACAACCTCTCCAGGTTCTCAGGTACAGAGGCAGGGGAGAAGGATCACATACACCGGGTAACAACCTTCTCTCCAGGTTCTCAGGTACAGAGGCAGGTGAGAAGGATCACAAACACTAGGGTAACAACCTTCTCCCCAGGTTCCCAGGTACAGAGGCAGGTGAGAAGGATCACATACACCGGATAACAACCTCTCCAGGTTCCCAGGTACAGAGGCAGGTGAGAAGGATTACATACACCGGGTAACAACCTTCTCCCCAGGTTCCCAGGTACAGAGGCAGGGGAGAAGGATCACATACACCGGGTAACAACCTTCTCCCCAGGTTCCCAGGCACAGAGGCAGGTGAGAAGGATCACATACACCGGGTAAAAACCTTCTCCCCAGGTTCCCAGGTACAGAGGCAGGTGAGAAGGATCACATACACCGGGTAACAACCTCTCCAGGTTCCCAGGTACAGAGGCAGGTGAGAAGGATCACATACACCGGGTAACAACCTTCTCCCCAGGTTCCCAGGTACAGAGGCAGGTGAGAAGGATCACATACACCGGGTAACAACCTCTCCAGGTTCCCAGGTACAGAGGCAGGTGAGAAGGATCACATACACCGGGTAACAACCTTCTCCCCAGGTTCTCAGGTACAGAGGCAGATGAGAAGGATCACATACACCGGGTAACAACCTTCTCCCCAGGTTCCCAGGTACAGAGGCAGGTGAGAAGGATCACACACACCGGGTAACAACCTTCTCCCCAGGTTCCCAGGTACAGAGGCAGGTGAGAAGGATCACATACACCGGGTAACAACCTCCCCAGGTTCCCAGGTACAGAGGCAGGTGAGAAGGATCACACACACCGGGTAACAACCTTCTCCCCAGGTTCCCAGGTACAGAGGCAGGTGAGAAGGATCACATACACCGGGTAACAACCTCCCCAGGATCCCAGGTACAGAGGCAGGTGAGAAGGATCACATACACCGGGTAACAACCTTCTCCCCAGGTTCCCAGGTACAGAGGCAGGGGAGAAGGATCACATACACCGGGTAACAACCTTCTCCCCAGGTTCCCAGGTACAGAGGCAGGTGAGAAGGATCACATACACCGGGTAACAACCTTCTCCCCAGCTTCCCAGGTACAGAGGCAGGTGAGAAGGATCACATACACCGGGTAACAACCTCCCCAGGTTCCCAGGTACAGAGGCAGGTGAGAAGGATCACATACACCGGGTAACAACCTTCTCTCCAGGTTCCCAGGTACAGAGGCAGGTGAGAAGGATCACATACACCGGGTAACAACCTCTCCAGGTTCCCAGGTAAAGAGGCAGGTGAGAAGGATCACATACACCGGGTAACAACCTTCTCCCCAGGTTCCCAGGTACAGAGGCAGGGGAGAAGGATCACATACACCGGGTAACAACCTTCTCCCCAGGTTCCCAGGCACAGAGGCAGGTGAGAAGGATCACATACACTGGGTAACAACCTCTCCAGGTTCCCAGGTACAGAGGCAGGTGAGAAGGATCACATACACCGGGTAACAACCTTCTCCCCAGGTTCCCAGGTACAGAGGCAGGTGAGAAGGATCACATACACCGGGTAACAACCTTCTCCCCAGGTTCCCAGGTACAGAGGCAGGTGAGAAGGATCACATACACCGGGTAACAACCTTCTCCCCAGGTTCTCAGGTACAGAGGCAGGTGAGAAGGATAACATACACCGGGTAACAACCTTATCTCCAGGTTCCCAGGTACAGAGGCAGGTGAGAAGGATCACATACACCGGGTAACAACCTTCTCGCAAGGTTCCCAGGTACAGAGGCAGGTGAGAAGGGTCACATACACCGGGTAACAACCTTCTCTCCAGGTTCCCAGGTACAGAGGCAGGTGAGAAGGATCACATACACCGGGTAACAACCTCCCCAGGTTCTCAGGTACAGAGGCAGGTGAGAAGGATCACATACACCGGGTAACAACCTTCTCCCCAGGTTCCCAGGTACAGAGGCAGGTGAGAAGGATCACATACACCGGGTAACAACCTTCTCCCCAGGTTCCCAGGTACAGAGGCAGGTGAGAAGGATCACATACACCGGGTAACAACCTTCTCCCCAGGTTCCCAGGTACAGAGGCAGGTGAGAAGGATCACATGCACCGGGTAACAACCTTCTCCCCAGGTTCTCAGGTACAGAGGCAGATGAGAAGGATCACATACACCGGGTAACAACCTCTCCAGGTTCCCAGGTACAGAGGCAGGTGAGAAGGATCACATACACCGGGTAACAACCTCTCCAGGTTCTCAGGTACAGAGGCAGGTGAGAAGGATCACATACACCGGGTAACAACCTTCTCTCCAGGTTCCCAGGTACAGAGGCAGGTGAGAAGGATCACATACACCGGGTAACAACCTTCTCCCCAGGTTCCCAGGTACAGAGGCAGGTGAGAAGGATCACATACACCGGGTAACAACCTTCTCCCAAGGTTCCCAGGTACAGAGGCAGGTGAGAAGGATCACATACACCGGGTAACAACCTTCTCCCCAGGTTCTCAGGTACAGAGGCAGGTGAGAAGGATCACATACACCGGGTAACAACCTTCTCCCCAGGTTCCCAGGTACAGAGGCAGGTGAGAAGGATCACATACACCGGGTAACAATCTTCTCCCCAGGTTCTCAGGTACAAAGGCAGGTGAGAAGGATCACATACACCGGGTAACAACCTCTCCAGGTTCTCAGGTACAGAGGCAGGGGAGAAGGATCACATAAACCGGGTAACAACCTTCTCTCCAGGTTCTCAGGTACAGAGGCAGGTGAGAAGGATCACATACACCGGGTAACAACCTTCTCCCCAGGTTCCCAGGTACAGAGGCAGGTGAGAAGGATCACATACACCGGGTAACAACCTCTCCAGGTTCCCAGGTACAGAGGCAGGTGAGAAGGATCACATACACCGGGTAACAACCTTCTCCCCAGGTTCCCAGGTACAGAGGCAGGTGAGAAGGATCACATACCCCGGGTAACAACCTTCTCCCCAGGTTCCAAGGTACAGAGGCAGGTGAGAAGGATCACATACACCGGGTAACAACCTCTCCAGGTTCCCAGGTACAGAGGCAGGTGAGAAGAATCACATACACCGGGTAACAACCTTCTCCCCAGGTTCCCAGGTACAGAGGCAGGTGAGAAGGATCACATACACCGGGTAACAACCTTCTCCCCAGGTTCCCAGGTACAGAGGCAGGTGAGAAGGATCACATACACCGGGTAACAACCTTCTCCGCAGGTTCCCAGGTACAGAGGCAGGTGAGAAGGATCACATACACCGGGTAACAACCTTCTCCCCAGGTTCCCAGGTACAGAGGCAGGTGAGAAGGATCACATACACCGGGTAACAACCTTCTCCCCAGGTTCTCAGGTACAGAGGCTGGTGAGAAGGTCACATGCACCAGGTAACAACCTCCCCAGTTTCTCAGGTACAAAGGCAGGTGAGAAGGATCACATACACCGGGTAACAACCTCCCCAGGTTCCCAGGTACAGAGGCAGGTGAGAAGGATCACATACACCGGGTAACAACCTTCTCCCCAGGTTCTCAGGTACAGAGGCAGGTGAGAAGGATCACATACACCGGGTAACAACCTCCCCTGTTTCCCATGTACATAGGCAGGTGAGAAGGATCACATACACCGGGTAACAACATTCTCTCCAGGTTCCCAGGTACAGAGGCAGGTGAGAAGGATCACTTACACCGGGTAACAACCTTCTCCCCAGGTTCCCAGGTACAGAGGCAGGTGAGAAGGATCACATACACCGGGTAACAACCTTCTCCCCAGGTTCCCAGGTACAGAGGCTGGCGAGAAGGATCACATACACCGGGTAACAACCTTCTCCCCAGGTTCCCAGGTACAGAGGCAGGTGAGAAGGATCACATACACCGGGTAACAACCTCTCCAGGTTCTCAGGTACAGAGGCAGGTGAGAAGGATTACATACACCGGGTAACAACCTTCTCTCCAGGTTCCCAGGTACAGAGGCAGGTGAGAAGGATCACATACACCGGGTAACAACCTTCTCCCCAGGTTCCCAGGTACAGAGGCAGGTGAGACGGATCACATACACCGGGTAACAACCTTCTCCCCAGGTTCCCAGGTACAGAGGCAGGTGAGAAGGATCACATACACCGGGTAACAACCTTCTCCCCAGGTTCTCAGGTACAGAGGCAGGTGAGAAAGATCACATACACCGGGTAACAACCTTCTCTCCAGGTTCCCAGGTACAGAGGCAGGTGAGAAGGATCACATACACCGGGTAACAATCTTCTCCCCAGGTTCTCAGGTACAAAGGCAGGTGAGAAGGATCACATACACCGGGTAACAACCTTCTCCGCAGGTTCCCAGGTACAGAGGCAGGTGAGAAGGATCACATACACCGGGTAACAACCTTCTCCCCAGGTTCCAAGGTACAGAGGCAGGTGAGAAGGATCACATACACCGGGTAACAACCTCTCCAGGTTCCCAGGTACAGAGGCAGGTGAGAAGGATCACATACACCGGGTAACAACCTTCTCCCCAGGTTCCCAGGTACAGAGGCAGGTGAGAAGGATCACATACACCAGATAACAACCTTCTCCCCAGGTTCCCAGGTACAGAGGCAGGTGAGAAGGATCACATACACCGGGTAACAACCTTCTCCGCAGGTTCCCAGGTACAGAGGCAGGTGAGAAGGATCACATACACCGGGTAACAACCTTCTCCCCAGGTTCCCAGGTACAGAGGCAGGTGAGATGGATCACATACACCGGGTAACAACCTTCTCCCCAAGTTCTCAGGTACAGAGGCAGGTGAGAAGGATCACATGCACCAGGTAACAACCTCCCCAGGTTCTCAGGTACAGAGGCAGGTGAGAAGGATCACATACACCGGGTAACAACCTCCCCAGGTTCCCAGGTACAGAGGCAGGTGAGAAGGATCACATACACCGGGTAACAACTTTCTCCCCAGGTTCTCAGGTACAGAGGCAGGTGAGAAGGATCATATACACCGGGTAACAACCTCCCCTGTTTCCCAGGTACAGAGGCAGGTGAGAAGGATCACATACACCGGGTAACAACCTTCTCTCCAGGTTCTCAGGTACAGAGGCAGGTGAGAAGGATCACATACACCGGGTAACAACCTTCTCCCCAGGTTCCCAGGTACAGAGGCAGGTGAGAAGGATCACATACACCGGGTAACAACCTTCTCCCCAGGTTCCCAGGTACAGAGGCAGGTGAGAAGGATCACATACACCGGGTAACAACCTTCTCCCCAGGTTCCAGGTACAGAGGCAGGTGAGAAGAATCACATACACCGGGTAACAACCTTCTCCCCAGGTTCTCAGGTACAGAGGCAGGTGAGAAGAATCACATACACCGGGTAACAACCTTCTCTCCAGGTTCCCAGGTACAGAGGCAGGTGAGAAGGATCACATACACCGGGTAACAACCTTCCCCCCAGGTTCCCAGGTACAGAGGCAGTGAGAAGGATCACATACACCGGGTATCAACCTTCTCCCCAGGTTCTCAGGTACAGAGGCAGGTGAGAAGAATCACATACACCGGGTAACAACCTTCTCCCCAGGTTCCCAGGTACAGAGGTAGGTGAGAAGGATCACATACACCGGGTAACAGCCTCTCCAGGTTCTCAGGTACAGAGGCAGGTGAGATGGATCACATACACCGGGTAACAACCTTCTCCCCAGGTCCCCATGTACAGAGGCAGGTGAGAAGGATCACATACACTGGGTAACAACCTTCTCCCCTGGTTCTCAGGTACAGAGGCAGGTGAGAAGGATCACATACACCGGGTAACAACCTTCTCTCCAGGTTCCCAGGTACAGAGGCAGGTGAGAAGGATCACATACACCGGGTAACAACCTTCTCCCCAGCTTCTCAGGTACAGAGGCAGATGAGAAGGATCACATACACCGGGTAACAACCTTCTCCCCAGGTTCCCAGGTACAGAGGCAGGTGAGAAGGATCACATACACCGGATAACAATCTTCTCCCCAGGTTCTCAGGTACAGAGGCAGGTGAGAAGGATCACATACACCGGGTAACAACCTCTCCAGGTTCCCAGGTACAGAGGCAGGTGAGAAGGATCACATACACCGGGTAACAACCTTCTCCCCAGGTTCTCAGGTACAGAGGCAGGTGAAAAGGATCACATACACCGGGTAACAACCTCCCCAGGTTCCCAGGTACAGAGGCAGGTGAGAAGGATCACATACACCAGGTAACAACCTTCTCCCCAGGTTCTCAGGTACAGAGGCAGGTGAGAAGGATCACATACACAGGGTAACAACCTTCTCCCCAGGTTCCCAGGTACAGAGGCAGGTGAGAAAGATCATATACACCGGGTAACAACCTTCTCCCCAGGTTCTCAGGTACAGAGGCAGGTGAGAAGGATCACATACACCGGGTAACAACCTTCTCTCCAGGTTCCCAGGTACAGAGGCAGGTGAGAAGGATCACATACACCGGGTAACAACCTCCCCAGGTTCTCAGGTACAGAGGCAGGTGAGAAGGATCACATACACCGGGTAACAACCTCTCCAGGTTCCCAGGTACAGAGGCAGGTGAGAAGGATCACATACACCAGGTAACAACCTTCTCCCCAGGTTCCCAGGTACAGAGGCAGGTGAGAAGGATCACATACACCGGGTAACAACCTCTCCAGGTTCCCAGGTACAGAGGCAGGTGAGAAGGATCACATACACCGGGTAACAACCTTCTCCCCAGGTTCCCAGGTACAGAGGCAGGTGAGAAGGATCACATATACCGGGTAACAACCTCCCCAGGATCCCAGGTACAGAGGCAGGTGAGAAGGATCACATACACCGGGTAACAACCTTCTCTCCAGGTTCCCAGGTACAGAGGCAGGGGAGAAGGATCACATTCACCGGGTAACAACCTTCTCCCAAGGTTTCCAGGTACAGAGGCAGGGGAGAAGGATCACATACACCGGGTAACAACCTTCTCCCCAGGTTCCCAGGTACAGAGGCAGGTGAGAAGGATCACATACACCGGGTAACAACCTTCTCCCCAGGTTCCCAGGTACAGAGGCAGGTGAGAAGGATCACATACACCGGGTAACAACCTTCTCTCCAGGTTCCCAGGTACAGAGGCAGGTGAGAAGGATCACATACACCGGGTAACAACCTTCTCCCCAGGTTCCCAGGTACAGAGGCAGGTGAGAAGGATCACATACACCGGGTAACAACCTTCTCTCCAGGTTCCCAGGTACAGAGGCAGGTGAGAAGGATCACATACACCGGGTAACAACCTTCTCCCCAGGTTCCCAGGTACAGAGGCAGGTGAGAAGGATCACATACACCGGGTAACAACCTTCTCCCCAGGTTCTCAGGTACAGAGGCAGGTGAGAAGGATCACATACACCGGGTAACAACCTTCTCCCAAGGTTCTCAGGTACAGAGGCAGGTGAAAAGGATCACATACACCGGGTAACAACCTCCCCAGGTTCCCAGGTACAGAGGCAGGTGAGAAGGATCACATACACCGGGTAACAACCTTCTCCCCAGGTTCTCAGGTACAGAGGCAGGTGAGAAGGATCACATACACCGGGTAACAACCTTCTCCCCAGGTTCCCAGGTACAGAGGCAGGTGAGAAAGATCATATACACCGGG
Organism: Pseudophryne corroboree; assembly: GCF_028390025.1. Taxonomy (NCBI): domain Eukaryota; kingdom Metazoa; phylum Chordata; class Amphibia; order Anura; family Myobatrachidae; genus Pseudophryne; species Pseudophryne corroboree. The sequence continues at coordinate 23,139 of NW_026970201.1, read as the reverse complement.
TAACAACCTTCTCCCCAGGTTCTCAGGTACAGAGGCAGGTGAGAAGGATCACATACACCGGGTAACAACCTTCTCCCCAGGTTCCCAGGTACAGAGGCAGGTGAGAAGGATCACATACACCGGGTAACAACCTCCCCAGGTTCTCAGGTACAGAGGCAGGTGAGAAGGATCACATACACCAGGTAACAACCTCTCCAGGTTCCCCGGTACAGAGGCAGGTGAGAAGGATCACATACACCGGGTAACAACCTTCTCCCCAGGTTCCCAGGTACAGAGGCAGGTGAGAAGGATCACATACACCGGGTAACAACCTCTCCAGGTTCCCAGGTACAGAGGCAGGTGAGAAGGATCACATACACCGGGTAACAACCTTCTCCCCAGGTTCCCAGGTACAGAGGCAGGTGAGAAGGATCACATACACCGGGTAACAACCTCCCCAGGATCCCAGGTACAGAGGCAGGTGAGAAGGATCACATACACCGGGTAACAACCTTCTCTCCAGGTTCCCAGGTACAGAGGCAGGTGAGAAGGATCACATACACCGGGTAACAACCTTCTCTCCAGGTTCCCAGGTAGAGAGGCAGGTGAGAAGGATCACATACACCGGGTAACAACCTTCTCTCCAGGTTCCCAGGTACAGAGGCAGGTGAGAAGGATCACATACACCGGGTAACAACCTTCTCACCAGGTTCCTAGGCACAGAGGCAGGTGAGAAGAATCACATACACCGGGTAACAACCTTCTCACCAGGTTCCTAGGCACAGAGGCAGGTGAGAAGAATCACATACACCGGGTAACAACCTTCTCCCCAGGTTCCCAGGTAGAGAGGCAGGTGAGAAGGATCACATACACCGGGTAACAACCTTCTCTCCAGGTTCCCAGGTACAGAGGCAGGTGAGAAGGATCACATACACCGGGTAACAACCTTCTCACCAGGTTCCTAGGCACAGAGGCAGGTGAGAAGAATCACATACACCGGGTAACAACCTTCTCCCCAGGTTCCCAGGTAGAGAGGCAGGTGAGAAGGATCACATACACCGGGTAACAACCTTCTCTCCAGGTTCCCAGGTACAGAGGCAGGTGAGAAGGATCACATACACCGGGTAACAACCTTCTCACCAGGTTCCTAGGCACAGAGGCAGGTGAGAAGAATCACATACACCGGGTAACAACCTTCTCCCCAGGTTCCCAGGTACAGAGGCAGGTGAGAAGGATCACATACACCGGGTAACAGCCTCTCCAGGTTCTCAGGTACAGAGGCAGGTGAGATGGATCACATACACCGGGTAACAACCTTCTCTCCAGGTTCCCAGGTACAGAGGCAGGTGAGAAGGATCACATACACCGGGTAACAACCTTCTCCCCAGCTTCTCAGGTACAGAGGCAGATGAGAAAGATCACATACACCGGGTAACAACCTTCTCCCCAGGTTCCCAGGTACAGAGGCAGGTGAGAAGGATCACATACACCGGATAACAATCTTCTCCCCAGATTCTCAGGTACAGAGGCAGGTGAGAAGGATCACATACACCGGGTAACAACCTCTCCAGGTTCCCAGGTACAGAGGCAGGTGAGAAGGATCACATACACCGGGTAACAACCTTCTCCCCAGGTTCTCAGGTACAGAGGCAGGTGAAAAGGATCACATACACCGGGTAACAACCTCCCCAGGTTCCCAGGTACAGAGGCAGGTGAGAAGGATCACATACACCGGGTAACAACCTTCTCCCCAGGTTCTCAGGTACAGAGGCAGGTGAGAAGGATCACATACACCGGGTAACAACCTTCTCCCCATGTTCCCAGGTACAGAGGCAGGTGAGAAAGATCATATACACCGGGTAACAACCTTCTCCCCAGGTTCTCAGGTACAGAGGCAGGTGAGAAGGATCACATACACCGGTTAACAACCTTCTCCCCAGGTTCCCAGGTACAGAGGCAGGTGAGAAGGATCACATACACCGGGTAACAACCTCCCCAGGTTCTCAGGTACAGAGGCAGGTGAGAAGGATCACATACACCGGGTAACAACCTTCTCCCAAGGTTCTCAGGTACAGAGGCAGATGAGAAGGATCACATACACCGGGTAACAACCTCTCCAGGTTCCCAGGTACAGAGGCAGGTGAGAAGGATCACATACACCGGGTAACAACCTTCTCCCCAGGTTCCCAGGTACAGAGGCAGGTGAGAAGGATCACATACACCGGGTAACAACCTCTCCAGGTTCTCAGGTACAGAGGCAGGTGAGAAAGATCACATACACCGGGTAACAACCTTCTCTCCAGGTTCCCAGGTACAGAGGCAGGTGAGAAGGATCACATACACCGGGTAACAACCTTCTCCCCAGGTTCCCAGGTACAGAGGCAGGTGAGAAGGATCACATACACCGGGTAACAACCTTCTCCCCAGGTTCTCAGGTATAGAGGCAGGTGAGAAGGATCACATACACCGGGTAACAACCTTCTCCCCAGGTTCCCAGGTACAGAGGCAGGTGAGAAGGATCACATACACCGGGTAACAATCTTCTCCCCAGGTTCTCAGGTACAAAGGCAGGTGAGAAGGATCACATACAGCGGGTAACAACCTCTCCAGGTTCTCAGGTACAGAGGCAGGGGAGAAGGATCACATACACCGGGTAACAACCTTCTCTCCAGGTTCTCAGGTACAGAGGCAGGTGAGAAGGATCACATACACCGGGTAACAACCTTCTCCCCAGGTTCCCAGGTACAGAGGCAGGTGAGAAGGATCACATACACCGGGTAACAACCTCTCCAGGTTCCCAGGTACAGAGGCAGGTGAGAAGGATCACATACACCGGGTAACAACCTCCCCAGGTTCCCAGGTACAGAGGCAGGTGAGAAGGATCACATACACCGGGTAACAACCTTCTCCCCAGGTTCCAAGGTACAGAGGCAGGTGAGAAGGATCACATACACCGGGTAACAACCTCTCCAGGTTCCCAGGTACAGAGGCAGGTGAGAAGAATCACATACACCGGGTAACAACCTTCTCCCCAGGTTCCCAGGTACAGAGGCAGGTGAGAAGGATCACATACACCGGGTAACAACCTTCTCCCCAGGTTCCCAGGTACAGAGGCAGGTGAGAAGGATCACATACACCGGGTAACAACCTTCTCCCCAGGTTCCCAGGTACAGAGGCAGGTGAGAAGGATCACATACACCGGGTAACAACCTTCTCCCCAGGTTCTCAGGTACAGAGGCAGGTGAGAAGGATCACATGCACCAGGTAACAACCTCCCCAGGTTCTCAGGTACAAAGGCAGGTGAGAAGGATCACATACACCGGGTAACAACCTTCTCTCCAGGTTCCCAGGTACAGAGGCAGGTGAGAAGGATCACATACACCGGGTAACAACCTTCTCTCCAGGTTCCCAGGTACAGAGGCAGGTGAGAAGGATCACATACACCGGGTAACAACCTTCTCCCCAGGTTCCCAGGTAGAGAGGCAGGTGAGAAGGATCACATACACCGGGTAACAACCTTCTCTCCAGGTTCCCAGGTACAGAGGCAGGTGAGAAGGATCACATACACCGGGTAACAACCTTCTCACCAGGTTCCTAGGCACAGAGGCAGGTGAGAAGAATCACATACACCGGGTAACAACCTTCTCCCCAGGTTCCCAGGTACAGAGGCAGGTGAGAAGGATCACATACACCGGGTAACAGCCTCTCCAGGTTCTCAGGTACAGAGGCAGGTGAGATGGATCACATACACCGGGTAACAACCTTCTCTCCAGGTTCCCAGGTACAGAGGCAGGTGAGAAGGATCACATACACCGGGTAACAACCTTCTCCCCAGCTTCTCAGGTACAGAGGCAGATGAGAAAGATCACATACACCGGGTAACAACCTTCTCCCCAGGTTCCCAGGTACAGAGGCAGGTGAGAAGGATCACATACACCGGATAACAATCTTCTCCCCAGATTCTCAGGTACAGAGGCAGGTGAGAAGGATCACATACACCGGGTAACAACCTCTCCAGGTTCCCAGGTACAGAGGCAGGTGAGAAGGATCACATACACCGGGTAACAACCTTCTCCCCAGGTTCTCAGGTACAGAGGCAGGTGAAAAGGATCACATACACCGGGTAACAACCTCCCCAGGTTCCCAGGTACAGAGGCAGGTGAGAAGGATCACATACACCGGGTAACAACCTTCTCCCCAGGTTCTCAGGTACAGAGGCAGGTGAGAAGGATCACATACACCGGGTAACAACCTTCTCCCCATGTTCCCAGGTACAGAGGCAGGTGAGAAAGATCATATACACCAGGTAACAACCTTCTCCCCAGGTTCTCAGGTACAGAGGCAGGTGAGAAGGATCACATACACCGGTTAACAACCTTCTCCCCAGGTTCCCAGGTACAGAGGCAGGTGAGAAGGATCACATACACCGGGTAACAACCTCCCCAGGTTCTCAGGTACAGAGGCAGGTGAGAAGGATCACATACACCGGGTAACAACCTTCTCCCAAGGTTCTCAGGTACAGAGGCAGATGAGAAGGATCACATACACCGGGTAACAACCTCTCCAGGTTCCCAGGTACAGAGGCAGGTGAGAAGGATCACATACACCGGGTAACAACCTTCTCCCCAGGTTCCCAGGTACAGAGGCAGGTGAGAAGGATCACATACACCGGGTAACAACCTCTCCAGGTTCTCAGGTACAGAGGCAGGTGAGAAAGATCACATACACCGGGTAACAACCTTCTCTCCAGGTTCCCAGGTACAGAGGCAGGTGAGAAGGATCACATACACCGGGTAACAACCTTCTCCCCAGGTTCCCAGGTACAGAGGCAGGTGAGAAGGATCACATACACCGGGTAACAACCTTCTCCCCAGGTTCTCAGGTATAGAGGCAGGTGAGAAGGATCACATACACCGGGTAACAACCTTCTCCCCAGGTTCCCAGGTACAGAGGCAGGTGAGAAGGATCACATACACCGGGTAACAATCTTCTCCCCAGGTTCTCAGGTACAAAGGCAGGTGAGAAGGATCACATACAGCGGGTAACAACCTCTCCAGGTTCTCAGGTACAGAGGCAGGGGAGAAGGATCACATACACCGGGTAACAACCTTCTCTCCAGGTTCTCAGGTACAGAGGCAGGTGAGAAGGATCACATACACCGGGTAACAACCTTCTCCCCAGGTTCCCAGGTACAGAGGCAGGTGAGAAGGATCACATACACCGGGTAACAACCTCTCCAGGTTCCCAGGTACAGAGGCAGGTGAGAAGGATCACATACACCGGGTAACAACCTCCCCAGGTTCCCAGGTACAGAGGCAGGTGAGAAGGATCACATACCCCGGGTAACAACCTTCTCCCCAGGTTCCAAGGTACAGAGGCAGGTGAGAAGGATCACATACACCGGGTAACAACCTCTCCAGGTTCCCAGGTACAGAGGCAGGTGAGAAGAATCACATACACCGGGTAACAACCTTCTCCCCAGGTTCCCAGGTACAGAGGCAGGTGAGAAGGATCACATACACCGGGTAACAACCTTCTCCCCAGGTTCCCAGGTACAGAGGCAGGTGAGAAGGATCACATACACCGGGTAACAACCTTCTCCCCAGGTTCCCAGGTACAGAGGCAGGTGAGAAGGATCACATACACCGGGTAACAACCTTCTCCCCAGGTTCTCAGGTACAGAGGCAGGTGAGAAGGATCACATGCACCAGGTAACAACCTCCCCAGGTTCTCAGGTACAAAGGCAGGTGAGAAGGATCACATACACCGGGTAACAACCTCCCCAGGTTCCCAGGTACAGAGGCAGGTGAGAAGGATCACATACACCGGGTAACAACCTTCTCCCCAGGTTCTCAGGTACAGAGGCAGGTGAGAAGGATCACATACACCGGGTAACAACCTCCCCTGTTTCCCATGTACATAGGCAGGTGAGAAGGATCACATACACCGGGTAACAACCTTCTCTCCAGGTTCTCAGGTACAGAGGCAGGTGAGAAGGATCACTTACACCGGGTAACAACCTTCTCCCCAGGTTCCCAGGTACAGAGGCAGGTGAGAAGGATCACATACACCGGGTAACAACCTTCTCTCCAGGTTCCCAGGTACAGAGGCAGGTGAGATGGATCACATACACCGGGTAACAACCTTCTCTCCAGGTTCCCAGGTACAGAGGCAGGTGAGAAGGATCACATACACCGGGTAACAACCTTCTCCCCAGCTTCTCAGGTACAGAGGCAGATGAGAAAGATCACATACACCGGGTAACAACCTTCTCCCCAGGTTCCCAGGTACAGAGGCAGGTGAGAAGGATCACATACACCGGATAACAATCTTCTCCCCAGATTCTCAGGTACAGAGGCAGGTGAGAAGGATCACATACACCGGGTAACAACCTCTCCAGGTTCCCAGGTACAGAGGCAGGTGAGAAGGATCACATACACCGGGTAACAACCTTCTCCCCAGGTTCTCAGGTACAGAGGCAGGTGAAAAGGATCACATACACCGGGTAACAACCTCCCCAGGTTCCCAGGTACAGAGGCAGGTGAGAAGGATCACATACACCGGGTAACAACCTTCTCCCCAGGTTCTCAGGTACAGAGGCAGGTGAGAAGGATCACATACACCGGGTAACAACCTTCTCCCCATGTTCCCAGGTACAGAGGCAGGTGAGAAAGATCATATACACCGGGTAACAACCTTCTCCCCAGGTTCTCAGGTACAGAGGCAGGTGAGAAGGATCACATACACCGGTTAACAACCTTCTCCCCAGGTTCCCAGGTACAGAGGCAGGTGAGAAGGATCACATACACCGGGTAACAACCTCCCCAGGTTCTCAGGTACAGAGGCAGGTGAGAAGGATCACATACACCGGGTAACAACCTTCTCCCAAGGTTCTCAGGTACAGAGGCAGATGAGAAGGATCACATACACCGGGTAACAACCTCTCCAGGTTCCCAGGTACAGAGGCAGGTGAGAAGGATCACATACACCGGGTAACAACCTTCTCCCCAGGTTCCCAGGTACAGAGGCAGGTGAGAAGGATCACATACACCGGGTAACAACCTCTCCAGGTTCTCAGGTACAGAGGCAGGTGAGAAAGATCACATACACCGGGTAACAACCTTCTCTCCAGGTTCCCAGGTACAGAGGCAGGTGAGAAGGATCACATACACCGGGTAACAACCTTCTCCCCAGGTTCCCAGGTACAGAGGCAGGTGAGAAGGATCACATACACCGGGTAACAACCTTCTCCCCAGGTTCTCAGGTATAGAGGCAGGTGAGAAGGATCACATACACCGGGTAACAACCTTCTCCCCAGGTTCCCAGGTACAGAGGCAGGTGAGAAGGATCACATACACCGGGTAACAATCTTCTCCCCAGGTTCTCAGGTACAAAGGCAGGTGAGAAGGATCACATACAGCGGGTAACAACCTCTCCAGGTTCTCAGGTACAGAGGCAGGGGAGAAGGATCACATACACCGGGTAACAACCTTCTCTCCAGGTTCTCAGGTACAGAGGCAGGTGAGAAGGATCACATACACCGGGTAACAACCTTCTCCCCAGGTTCCCAGGTACAGAGGCAGGTGAGAAGGATCACATACACCGGGTAACAACCTCTCCAGGTTCCCAGGTACAGAGGCAGGTGAGAAGGATCACATACACCGGGTAACAACCTCCCCAGGTTCCCAGGTACAGAGGCAGGTGAGAAGGATCACATACACCGGGTAACAACCTTCTCCCCAGGTTCCAAGGTACAGAGGCAGGTGAGAAGGATCACATACACCGGGTAACAACCTCTCCAGGTTCCCAGGTACAGAGGCAGGTGAGAAGAATCACATACACCGGGTAACAACCTTCTCCCCAGGTTCCCAGGTACAGAGGCAGGTGAGAAGGATCACATACACCGGGTAACAACCTTCTCCCCAGGTTCCCAGGTACAGAGGCAGGTGAGAAGGATCACATACACCGGGTAACAACCTTCTCCCCAGGTTCCCAGGTACAGAGGCAGGTGAGAAGGATCACATACACCGGGTAACAACCTTCTCCCCAGGTTCTCAGGTACAGAGGCAGGTGAGAAGGATCACATGCACCAGGTAACAACCTCCCCAGGTTCTCAGGTACAAAGGCAGGTGAGAAGGATCACATACACCGGGTAACAACCTTCTCTCCAGGTTCCCAGGTACAGAGGCAGGTGAGAAGGATCACATACACCGGGTAACAACCTTCTCTCCAGGTTCCCAGGTACAGAGGCAGGTGAGAAGGATCACATACACCGGGTAACAACCTTCTCCCCAGGTTCCCAGGTAGAGAGGCAGGTGAGAAGGATCACATACACCGGGTAACAACCTTCTCTCCAGGTTCCCAGGTACAGAGGCAGGTGAGAAGGATCACATACACCGGGTAACAACCTTCTCCCCAGGTTCCCAGGTACAGAGGCAGGTGAGAAGGATCACATACACCGGATAACAATCTTCTCCCCAGATTCTCAGGTACAGAGGCAGGTGAGAAGGATCACATACACCGGGTAACAACCTCTCCAGGTTCCCAGGTACAGAGGCAGGTGAGAAGGATCACATACACCGGGTAACAACCTTCTCCCCAGGTTCTCAGGTACAGAGGCAGGTGAAAAGGATCACATACACCGGGTAACAACCTCCCCAGGTTCCCAGGTACAGAGGCAGGTGAGAAGGATCACATACACCGGGTAACAACCTTCTCCCCAGGTTCTCAGGTACAGAGGCAGGTGAGAAGGATCACATACACCGGGTAACAACCTTCTCCCCATGTTCCCAGGTACAGAGGCAGGTGAGAAAGATCATATACACCAGGTAACAACCTTCTCCCCAGGTTCTCAGGTACAGAGGCAGGTGAGAAGGATCACATACACCGGTTAACAACCTTCTCCCCAGGTTCCCAGGTACAGAGGCAGGTGAGAAGGATCACATACACCGGGTAACAACCTCCCCAGGTTCTCAGGTACAGAGGCAGGTGAGAAGGATCACATACACCGGGTAACAACCTTCTCCCAAGGTTCTCAGGTACAGAGGCAGATGAGAAGGATCACATACACCGGGTAACAACCTCTCCAGGTTCCCAGGTACAGAGGCAGGTGAGAAGGATCACATACACCGGGTAACAACCTTCTCCCCAGGTTCCCAGGTACAGAGGCAGGTGAGAAGGATCACATACACCGGGTAACAACCTCTCCAGGTTCTCAGGTACAGAGGCAGGTGAGAAAGATCACATACACCGGGTAACAACCTTCTCTCCAGGTTCCCAGGTACAGAGGCAGGTGAGAAGGATCACATACACCGGGTAACAACCTTCTCCCCAGGTTCCCAGGTACAGAGGCAGGTGAGAAGGATCACATACACCGGGTAACAACCTTCTCCCCAGGTTCTCAGGTATAGAGGCAGGTGAGAAGGATCACATACACCGGGTAACAACCTTCTCCCCAGGTTCCCAGGTACAGAGGCAGGTGAGAAGGATCACATACACCGGGTAACAATCTTCTCCCCAGGTTCTCAGGTACAAAGGCAGGTGAGAAGGATCACATACAGCGGGTAACAACCTCTCCAGGTTCTCAGGTACAGAGGCAGGGGAGAAGGATCACATACACCGGGTAACAACCTTCTCTCCAGGTTCTCAGGTACAGAGGCAGGTGAGAAGGATCACATACACCGGGTAACAACCTTCTCCCCAGGTTCCCAGGTACAGAGGCAGGTGAGAAGGATCACATACACCGGGTAACAACCTCTCCAGGTTCCCAGGTACAGAGGCAGGTGAGAAGGATCACATACACCGGGTAACAACCTCCCCAGGTTCCCAGGTACAGAGGCAGGTGAGAAGGATCACATACCCCGGGTAACAACCTTCTCCCCAGGTTCCAAGGTACAGAGGCAGGTGAGAAGGATCACATACACCGGGTAACAACCTCTCCAGGTTCCCAGGTACAGAGGCAGGTGAGAAGAATCACATACACCGGGTAACAACCTTCTCCCCAGGTTCCCAGGTACAGAGGCAGGTGAGAAGGATCACATACACCGGGTAACAACCTTCTCCCCAGGTTCCCAGGTACAGAGGCAGGTGAGAAGGATCACATACACCGGGTAACAACCTTCTCCCCAGGTTCCCAGGTACAGAGGCAGGTGAGAAGGATCACATACACCGGGTAACAACCTTCTCCCCAGGTTCTCAGGTACAGAGGCAGGTGAGAAGGATCACATGCACCAGGTAACAACCTCCCCAGGTTCTCAGGTACAAAGGCAGGTGAGAAGGATCACATACACCGGGTAACAACCTCCCCAGGTTCCCAGGTACAGAGGCAGGTGAGAAGGATCACATACACCGGGTAACAACCTTCTCCCCAGGTTCTCAGGTACAGAGGCAGGTGAGAAGGATCACATACACCGGGTAACAACCTCCCCTGTTTCCCATGTACATAGGCAGGTGAGAAGGATCACATACACCGGGTAACAACCTTCTCTCCAGGTTCTCAGGTACAGAGGCAGGTGAGAAGGATCACTTACACCGGGTAACAACCTTCTCCCCAGGTTCCCAGGTACAGAGGCAGGTGAGAAGGATCACATACACCGGGTAACAACCTTCTCTCCAGGTTCCCAGGTACAGAGGCAGGTGAGAAGGATCACATACCCCGGGTAACAACCTTCTCCCCAGGTTCCAAGGTACAGAGGCAGGTGAGAAGGATCACATACACCGGGTAACAACCTCTCCAGGTTCCCAGGTACAGAGGCAGGTGAGAAGAATCACATACACCGGGTAACAACCTTCTCCCCAGGTTCCCAGGTACAGAGGTAGGTGAGAAGGATCACATACACCGGGTAACAACCTTCTCCCCAGGTTCTCAGGTACAGAGGCAGGTGAGAAGGATCACATACACCGGGTAACAACCTTCTCCCCAGGTTCCCAGGTACAGAGGCAGGTGAGAAGGATCACATACACCGGGTAACAACCTTCTCCCCAGGTTCTCAGGTACAGAGGCAGGTGAGAAGGATCACATACACCGGGTAACAACCTTCTCCCCAGGTTCCCAGGTACAGAGGCAGGTGAGAAGGATCACATACACCGGGTAACAGCCTCTCCAGGTTCTCAGGTACAGAGGCAGGTGAGATGGATCACATACACCGGGTAACAACCTTCTCTCCAGGTTCCCAGGTACAGAGGCAGGTGAGAAGGATCACATACACCGGGTAACAACCTTCTCCCCAGCTTCTCAGGTACAGAGGCAGATGAGAAAGATCACATACACCGGGTAACAACCTTCTCCCCAGGTTCCCAGGTACAGAGGCAGGTGAGAAGGATCACATACACCGGATAACAATCTTCTCCCCAGATTCTCAGGTACAGAGGCAGGTGAGAAGGATCACATACACCGGGTAACAACCTCTCCAGGTTCCCAGGTACAGAGGCAGGTGAGAAGGATCACATACACCGGGTAACAACCTTCTCCCCAGGTTCTCAGGTACAGAGGCAGGTGAAAAGGATCACATACACCGGGTAACAACCTCCCCAGGTTCCCAGGTACAGAGGCAGGTGAGAAGGATCACATACACCGGGTAACAACCTTCTCCCCAGGTTCTCAGGTACAGAGGCAGGTGAGAAGGATCACATACACCGGGTAACAACCTTCTCCCCATGTTCCCAGGTACAGAGGCAGGTGAGAAAGATCATATACACCGGGTAACAACCTTCTCCCCAGGTTCTCAGGTACAGAGGCAGGTGAGAAGGATCACATACACCGGTTAACAACCTTCTCCCCAGGTTCCCAGGTACAGAGGCAGGTGAGAAGGATCACATACACCGGGTAACAACCTCCCCAGGTTCTCAGGTACAGAGGCAGGTGAGAAGGATCACATACACCGGGTAACAACCTTCTCCCAAGGTTCTCAGGTACAGAGGCAGATGAGAAGGATCACATACACCGGGTAACAACCTCTCCAGGTTCCCAGGTACAGAGGCAGGTGAGAAGGATCACATACACCGGGTAACAACCTTCTCCCCAGGTTCCCAGGTACAGAGGCAGGTGAGAAGGATCACATACACCGGGTAACAACCTCTCCAGGTTCTCAGGTACAGAGGCAGGTGAGAAAGATCACATACACCGGGTAACAACCTTCTCTCCAGGTTCCCAGGTACAGAGGCAGGTGAGAAGGATCACATACACCGGGTAACAACCTTCTCCCCAGGTTCCCAGGTACAGAGGCAGGTGAGAAGGATCACATACACCGGGTAACAACCTTCTCCCCAGGTTCTCAGGTATAGAGGCAGGTGAGAAGGATCACATACACCGGGTAACAACCTTCTCCCCAGGTTCCCAGGTACAGAGGCAGGTGAGAAGGATCACATACACCGGGTAACAATCTTCTCCCCAGGTTCTCAGGTACAAAGGCAGGTGAGAAGGATCACATACAGCGGGTAACAACCTCTCCAGGTTCTCAGGTACAGAGGCAGGGGAGAAGGATCACATACACCGGGTAACAACCTTCTCTCCAGGTTCTCAGGTACAGAGGCAGGTGAGAAGGATCACATACACCGGGTAACAACCTTCTCCCCAGGTTCCCAGGTACAGAGGCAGGTGAGAAGGATCACATACACCGGGTAACAACCTCTCCAGGTTCCCAGGTACAGAGGCAGGTGAGAAGGATCACATACACCGGGTAACAACCTCCCCAGGTTCCCAGGTACAGAGGCAGGTGAGAAGGATCACATACCCCGGGTAACAACCTTCTCCCCAGGTTCCAAGGTACAGAGGCAGGTGAGAAGGATCACATACACCGGGTAACAACCTCTCCAGGTTCCCAGGTACAGAGGCAGGTGAGAAGAATCACATACACCGGGTAACAACCTTCTCCCCAGGTTCCCAGGTACAGAGGCAGGTGAGAAGGATCACATACACCGGGTAACAACCTTCTCCCCAGGTTCCCAGGTACAGAGGCAGGTGAGAAGGATCACATACACCGGGTAACAACCTTCTCCCCAGGTTCCCAGGTACAGAGGCAGGTGAGAAGGATCACATACACCGGGTAACAACCTTCTCCCCAGGTTCTCAGGTACAGAGGCAGGTGAGAAGGATCACATGCACCAGGTAACAACCTCCCCAGGTTCTCAGGTACAAAGGCAGGTGAGAAGGATCACATACACCGGGTAACAACCTCCCCAGGTTCCCAGGTACAGAGGCAGGTGAGAAGGATCACATACACCGGGTAACAACCTTCTCCCCAGGTTCTCAGGTACAGAGGCAGGTGAGAAGGATCACATACACCGGGTAACAACCTCCCCTGTTTCCCATGTACATAGGCAGGTGAGAAGGATCACATACACCGGGTAACAACCTTCTCTCCAGGTTCTCAGGTACAGAGGCAGGTGAGAAGGATCACTTACACCGGGTAACAACCTTCTCCCCAGGTTCCCAGGTACAGAGGCAGGTGAGAAGGATCACATACACCGGGTAACAACCTTCTCTCCAGGTTCCCAGGTACAGAGGCAGGTGAGAAGGATCACATACCCCGGGTAACAACCTTCTCCCCAGGTTCCAAGGTACAGAGGCAGGTGAGAAGGATCACATACACCGGGTAACAACCTCTCCAGGTTCCCAGGTACAGAGGCAGGTGAGAAGAATCACATACACCGGGTAACAACCTTCTCCCCAGGTTCCCAGGTACAGAGGTAGGTGAGAAGGATCACATACACCGGGTAACAACCTTCTCCCCAGGTTCTCAGGTACAGAGGCAGGTGAGAAGGATCACATACACCGGGTAACAACCTTCTCCCCAGGTTCCCAGGTACAGAGGCAGGTGAGAAGGATCACATACACCGGGTAACAACCTTCTCCCCAGGTTCTCAGGTACAGAGGCAGGTGAGAAGGATCACATACACCGGGTAACAACCTTCTCCCCAGGTTCCCAGGTACAGAGGCAGGTGAGAAGGATCACATACACCGGGTAACAATCTTCTCCCCAGGTTCCCAGGTACAAAGGCAGGTGAGAAGGATCACATACACCGGGTAACAACCTCTCCAGATTCTCAGGTACACAGGCAGGGGAGAAGGATCACATGCACCGGGTAACAACCTTCTCTCCAGGTTCTCAGGTACAGAGGCAGGTGAGAAGGATCACATACACCGGGTAACAACCTTCTCCCCAGGTTCCCAGGTACAGAGGCAGGTGAGAAGGATCACATACACCGGGTAACAACCTCTCCAGGTTCCCAGGTACAGAGGCAGGTGAGAAGGATCACATACACCGGGTAACAACCTTCTCCCCAGGTTCCCAGGTACAGAGGCAGGTGAGAAGGATCACATACACCGGGTAACAACCTCTCCAGGTTCTCAGGTACAGAGGCAGGTGAGAAAGATCACATACACCGGGTAACAACCTTCTCTCCAGGTTCCCAGGTACAGAGGCAGGTGAGAAGGATCACATACACCGGGTAACAACCTTCTCCCCAGGTTCCCAGGTACAGAGGCAGGTGAGAAGGATCACATACACCGGGTAACAACCTTCTCCCCAGGTTCTCAGGTATAGAGGCAGGTGAGAAGGATCACATACACCGGGTAACAACCTTCTCCCCAGGTTCCCAGGTACAGAGGCAGGTGAGAAGGATCACATACACCGGGTAACAATCTTCTCCCCAGGTTCTCAGGTACAAAGGCAGGTGAGAAGGATCACATACAGCGGGTAACAACCTCTCCAGGTTCTCAGGTACAGAGGCAGGGGAGAAGGATCACATACACCGGGTAACAACCTTCTCTCCAGGTTCTCAGGTACAGAGGCAGGTGAGAAGGATCACATACACCGGGTAACAACCTTCTCCCCAGGTTCCCAGGTACAGAGGCAGGTGAGAAGGATCACATACACCGGGTAACAACCTCTCCAGGTTCCCAGGTACAGAGGCAGGTGAGAAGGATCACATACACCGGGTAACAACCTCCCCAGGTTCCCAGGTACAGAGGCAGGTGAGAAGGATCACATACCCCGGGTAACAACCTTCTCCCCAGGTTCCAAGGTACAGAGGCAGGTGAGAAGGATCACATACACCGGGTAACAACCTCTCCAGGTTCCCAGGTACAGAGGCAGGTGAGAAGAATCACATACACCGGGTAACAACCTTCTCCCCAGGTTCCCAGGTACAGAGGCAGGTGAGAAGGATCACATACACCGGGTAACAACCTTCTCCCCAGGTTCCCAGGTACAGAGGCAGGTGAGAAGGATCACATACACCGGGTAACAACCTTCTCCCCAGGTTCCCAGGTACAGAGGCAGGTGAGAAGGATCACATACACCGGGTAACAACCTTCTCCCCAGGTTCTCAGGTACAGAGGCAGGTGAGAAGGATCACATGCACCAGGTAACAACCTCCCCAGGTTCTCAGGTACAAAGGCAGGTGAGAAGGATCACATACACCGGGTAACAACCTCCCCAGGTTCCCAGGTACAGAGGCAGGTGAGAAGGATCACATACACCGGGTAACAACCTTCTCCCCAGGTTCTCAGGTACAGAGGCAGGTGAGAAGGATCACATACACCGGGTAACAACCTCCCCTGTTTCCCATGTACATAGGCAGGTGAGAAGGATCACATACACCGGGTAACAACCTTCTCTCCAGGTTCTCAGGTACAGAGGCAGGTGAGAAGGATCACTTACACCGGGTAACAACCTTCTCCCCAGGTTCCCAGGTACAGAGGCAGGTGAGAAGGATCACATACACCGGGTAACAACCTTCTCTCCAGGTTCCCAGGTACAGAGGCAGGTGAGATGGATCACATACACCGGGTAACAACCTTCTCTCCAGGTTCCCAGGTACAGAGGCAGGTGAGAAGGATCACATACACCGGGTAACAACCTTCTCCCCAGCTTCTCAGGTACAGAGGCAGATGAGAAAGATCACATACACCGGGTAACAACCTTCTCCCCAGGTTCCCAGGTACAGAGGCAGGTGAGAAGGATCACATACACCGGATAACAATCTTCTCCCCAGATTCTCAGGTACAGAGGCAGGTGAGAAGGATCACATACACCGGGTAACAACCTCTCCAGGTTCCCAGGTACAGAGGCAGGTGAGAAGGATCACATACACCGGGTAACAACCTTCTCCCCAGGTTCTCAGGTACAGAGGCAGGTGAAAAGGATCACATACACCGGGTAACAACCTCCCCAGGTTCCCAGGTACAGAGGCAGGTGAGAAGGATCACATACACCGGGTAACAACCTTCTCCCCAGGTTCTCAGGTACAGAGGCAGGTGAGAAGGATCACATACACCGGGTAACAACCTTCTCCCCATGTTCCCAGGTACAGAGGCAGGTGAGAAAGATCATATACACCGGGTAACAACCTTCTCCCCAGGTTCTCAGGTACAGAGGCAGGTGAGAAGGATCACATACACCGGTTAACAACCTTCTCCCCAGGTTCCCAGGTACAGAGGCAGGTGAGAAGGATCACATACACCGGGTAACAACCTCCCCAGGTTCTCAGGTACAGAGGCAGGTGAGAAGGATCACATACACCGGGTAACAACCTTCTCCCAAGGTTCTCAGGTACAGAGGCAGATGAGAAGGATCACATACACCGGGTAACAACCTCTCCAGGTTCCCAGGTACAGAGGCAGGTGAGAAGGATCACATACACCGGGTAACAACCTTCTCCCCAGGTTCCCAGGTACAGAGGCAGGTGAGAAGGATCACATACACCGGGTAACAACCTCTCCAGGTTCTCAGGTACAGAGGCAGGTGAGAAAGATCACATACACCGGGTAACAACCTTCTCTCCAGGTTCCCAGGTACAGAGGCAGGTGAGAAGGATCACATACACCGGGTAACAACCTTCTCCCCAGGTTCCCAGGTACAGAGGCAGGTGAGAAGGATCACATACACCGGGTAACAACCTTCTCCCCAGGTTCTCAGGTATAGAGGCAGGTGAGAAGGATCACATACACCGGGTAACAACCTTCTCCCCAGGTTCCCAGGTACAGAGGCAGGTGAGAAGGATCACATACACCGGGTAACAATCTTCTCCCCAGGTTCTCAGGTACAAAGGCAGGTGAGAAGGATCACATACAGCGGGTAACAACCTCTCCAGGTTCTCAGGTACAGAGGCAGGGGAGAAGGATCACATACACCGGGTAACAACCTTCTCTCCAGGTTCTCAGGTACAGAGGCAGGTGAGAAGGATCACATACACCGGGTAACAACCTTCTCCCCAGGTTCCCAGGTACAGAGGCAGGTGAGAAGGATCACATACACCGGGTAACAACCTCTCCAGGTTCCCAGGTACAGAGGCAGGTGAGAAGGATCACATACACCGGGTAACAACCTCCCCAGGTTCCCAGGTACAGAGGCAGGTGAGAAGGATCACATACACCGGGTAACAACCTTCTCCCCAGGTTCCAAGGTACAGAGGCAGGTGAGAAGGATCACATACACCGGGTAACAACCTCTCCAGGTTCCCAGGTACAGAGGCAGGTGAGAAGAATCACATACACCGGGTAACAACCTTCTCCCCAGGTTCCCAGGTACAGAGGCAGGTGAGAAGGATCACATACACCGGGTAACAACCTTCTCCCCAGGTTCCCAGGTACAGAGGCAGGTGAGAAGGATCACATACACCGGGTAACAACCTTCTCCCCAGGTTCCCAGGTACAGAGGCAGGTGAGAAGGATCACATACACCGGGTAACAACCTTCTCCCCAGGTTCTCAGGTACAGAGGCAGGTGAGAAGGATCACATGCACCAGGTAACAACCTCCCCAGGTTCTCAGGTACAAAGGCAGGTGAGAAGGATCACATACACCGGGTAACAACCTTCTCTCCAGGTTCCCAGGTACAGAGGCAGGTGAGAAGGATCACATACACCGGGTAACAACCTTCTCTCCAGGTTCCCAGGTACAGAGGCAGGTGAGAAGGATCACATACACCGGGTAACAACCTTCTCCCCAGGTTCCCAGGTAGAGAGGCAGGTGAGAAGGATCACATACACCGGGTAACAACCTTCTCTCCAGGTTCCCAGGTACAGAGGCAGGTGAGAAGGATCACATACACCGGGTAACAACCTTCTCACCAGGTTCCTAGGCACAGAGGCAGGTGAGAAGAATCACATACACCGGGTAACAACCTTCTCCCCAGGTTCCCAGGTACAGAGGCAGGTGAGAAGGATCACATACACCGGGTAACAGCCTCTCCAGGTTCTCAGGTACAGAGGCAGGTGAGATGGATCACATACACCGGGTAACAACCTTCTCTCCAGGTTCCCAGGTACAGAGGCAGGTGAGAAGGATCACATACACCGGGTAACAACCTTCTCCCCAGCTTCTCAGGTACAGAGGCAGATGAGAAAGATCACATACACCGGGTAACAACCTTCTCCCCAGGTTCCCAGGTACAGAGGCAGGTGAGAAGGATCACATACACCGGATAACAATCTTCTCCCCAGATTCTCAGGTACAGAGGCAGGTGAGAAGGATCACATACACCGGGTAACAACCTCTCCAGGTTCCCAGGTACAGAGGCAGGTGAGAAGGATCACATACACCGGGTAACAACCTTCTCCCCAGGTTCTCAGGTACAGAGGCAGGTGAAAAGGATCACATACACCGGGTAACAACCTCCCCAGGTTCCCAGGTACAGAGGCAGGTGAGAAGGATCACATACACCGGGTAACAACCTTCTCCCCAGGTTCTCAGGTACAGAGGCAGGTGAGAAGGATCACATACACCGGGTAACAACCTTCTCCCCATGTTCCCAGGTACAGAGGCAGGTGAGAAAGATCATATACACCAGGTAACAACCTTCTCCCCAGGTTCTCAGGTACAGAGGCAGGTGAGAAGGATCACATACACCGGTTAACAACCTTCTCCCCAGGTTCCCAGGTACAGAGGCAGGTGAGAAGGATCACATACACCGGGTAACAACCTCCCCAGGTTCTCAGGTACAGAGGCAGGTGAGAAGGATCACATACACCGGGTAACAACCTTCTCCCAAGGTTCTCAGGTACAGAGGCAGATGAGAAGGATCACATACACCGGGTAACAACCTCTCCAGGTTCCCAGGTACAGAGGCAGGTGAGAAGGATCACATACACCGGGTAACAACCTTCTCCCCAGGTTCCCAGGTACAGAGGCAGGTGAGAAGGATCACATACACCGGGTAACAACCTCTCCAGGTTCTCAGGTACAGAGGCAGGTGAGAAAGATCACATACACCGGGTAACAACCTTCTCTCCAGGTTCCCAGGTACAGAGGCAGGTGAGAAGGATCACATACACCGGGTAACAACCTTCTCCCCAGGTTCCCAGGTACAGAGGCAGGTGAGAAGGATCACATACACCGGGTAACAACCTTCTCCCCAGGTTCTCAGGTATAGAGGCAGGTGAGAAGGATCACATACACCGGGTAACAACCTTCTCCCCAGGTTCCCAGGTACAGAGGCAGGTGAGAAGGATCACATACACCGGGTAACAATCTTCTCCCCAGGTTCTCAGGTACAAAGGCAGGTGAGAAGGATCACATACAGCGGGTAACAACCTCTCCAGGTTCTCAGGTACAGAGGCAGGGGAGAAGGATCACATACACCGGGTAACAACCTTCTCTCCAGGTTCTCAGGTACAGAGGCAGGTGAGAAGGATCACATACACCGGGTAACAACCTTCTCCCCAGGTTCCCAGGTACAGAGGCAGGTGAGAAGGATCACATACACCGGGTAACAACCTCTCCAGGTTCCCAGGTACAGAGGCAGGTGAGAAGGATCACATACACCGGGTAACAACCTCCCCAGGTTCCCAGGTACAGAGGCAGGTGAGAAGGATCACATACCCCGGGTAACAACCTTCTCCCCAGGTTCCAAGGTACAGAGGCAGGTGAGAAGGATCACATACACCGGGTAACAACCTCTCCAGGTTCCCAGGTACAGAGGCAGGTGAGAAGAATCACATACACCGGGTAACAACCTTCTCCCCAGGTTCCCAGGTACAGAGGCAGGTGAGAAGGATCACATACACCGGGTAACAACCTTCTCCCCAGGTTCCCAGGTACAGAGGCAGGTGAGAAGGATCACATACACCGGGTAACAACCTTCTCCCCAGGTTCCCAGGTACAGAGGCAGGTGAGAAGGATCACATACACCGGGTAACAACCTTCTCCCCAGGTTCTCAGGTACAGAGGCAGGTGAGAAGGATCACATGCACCAGGTAACAACCTCCCCAGGTTCTCAGGTACAAAGGCAGGTGAGAAGGATCACATACACCGGGTAACAACCTCCCCAGGTTCCCAGGTACAGAGGCAGGTGAGAAGGATCACATACACCGGGTAACAACCTTCTCCCCAGGTTCTCAGGTACAGAGGCAGGTGAGAAGGATCACATACACCGGGTAACAACCTCCCCTGTTTCCCATGTACATAGGCAGGTGAGAAGGATCACATACACCGGGTAACAACCTTCTCTCCAGGTTCTCAGGTACAGAGGCAGGTGAGAAGGATCACTTACACCGGGTAACAACCTTCTCCCCAGGTTCCCAGGTACAGAGGCAGGTGAGAAGGATCACATACACCGGGTAACAACCTTCTCTCCAGGTTCCCAGGTACAGAGGCAGGTGAGAAGGATCACATACCCCGGGTAACAACCTTCTCCCCAGGTTCCAAGGTACAGAGGCAGGTGAGAAGGATCACATACACCGGGTAACAACCTCTCCAGGTTCCCAGGTACAGAGGCAGGTGAGAAGAATCACATACACCGGGTAACAACCTTCTCCCCAGGTTCCCAGGTACAGAGGTAGGTGAGAAGGATCACATACACCGGGTAACAACCTTCTCCCCAGGTTCTCAGGTACAGAGGCAGGTGAGAAGGATCACATACACCGGGTAACAACCTTCTCCCCAGGTTCCCAGGTACAGAGGCAGGTGAGAAGGATCACATACACCGGGTAACAACCTTCTCCCCAGGTTCTCAGGTACAGAGGCAGGTGAGAAGGATCACATACACCGGGTAACAACTTCTCCCCAGGTTCCCAGGTACAGAGGCAGGTGAGAAGGATCACATACACCGGGTAACAGCCTTCTCCCCAGGTTCTCAGGTACAGAGGCAGGTGAGATGGATCACATACACCGGGTAACAACCTTCTCTCCAGGTTCCCAGGTACAGAGGCAGGTGAGAAGGATCACATACACCGGGTAACAACCTTCTCCCCAGCTTCTCAGGTACAGAGGCAGATGAGAAAGATCACATACACCGGGTAACAACCTTCTCCCCAGGTTCCCAGGTACAGAGGCAGGTGAGAAGGATCACATACACCGGATAACAATCTTCTCCCCAGATTCTCAGGTACAGAGGCAGGTGAGAAGGATCACATACACCGGGTAACAACCTTCTCCCAAGGTTCCCAGGTACAGAGGCAGGTGAGAAGGATCACATACACCGGGTAACAACCTTCTCCCCAGGTTCTCAGGTACAGAGGCAGGTGAAAAGGATCACATACACCGGGTAACAACCTTCTCCCCAGGTTCCCAGGTACAGAGGCAGGTGAGAAGGATCACATACACCGGGTAACAACCTTCTCCCCAGGTTCTCAGGTACAGAGGCAGGTGAGAAGGATCACATACACCGGGTAACAACCTTCTCCCCATGTTCCCAGGTACAGAGGCAGGTGAGAAAGATCATATACACCGGGTAACAACCTTCTCCCCAGGTTCTCAGGTACAGAGGCAGGTGAGAAGGATCACATACACCGGTTAACAACCTTCTCCCCAGGTTCCCAGGTACAGAGGCAGGTGAGAAGGATCACATACACCGGGTAACAACCTCCCCAGGTTCTCAGGTACAGAGGCAGGTGAGAAGGATCACATACACCGGGTAACAACCTTCTCCCAAGGTTCTCAGGTACAGAGGCAGATGAGAAGGATCACATACACCGGGTAACAACCTCTCCAGGTTCCCAGGTACAGAGGCAGGTGAGAAGGATCACATACACCGGGTAACAACCTTCTCCCCAGGTTCCCAGGTACAGAGGCAGGTGAGAAGGATCACATACACCGGGTAACAACCTCTCCAGGTTCTCAGGTACAGAGGCAGGTGAGAAGGATCACATACACCGGGTAACAACCTTCTCTCCAGGTTCCCAGGTACAGAGGCAGGTGAGAAGGATCACATACACCGGGTAACAACCTTCTCCCCAGGTTCCCAGGTACAGAGGCAGGTGAGAAGGATCACATACACCGGGTAACAACCTTCTCCCCAGGTTCTCAGGTACAGAGGCAGGTGAGAAGGATCACATACACCGGGTAACAACCTTCTCCCCAGGTTCCCAGGTACAGAGGCAGGTGAGAAGGATCACATACACCGGGTAACAATCTTCTCCCCAGGTTCTCAGGTACAAAGGCAGGTGAGAAGGATCACATACACCGGGTAACAACCTCTCCAGGTTCTCAGGTACAGAGGCAGGGGAGAAGGATCACATACACCGGGTAACAACCTTCTCTCCAGGTTCTCAGGTACAGAGGCAGGTGAGAAGGATCACATACACCGGGTAACAACCTTCTCCCCAGGTTCCCAGGTACAGAGGCAGGTGAGAAGGATCACATACACCGGGTAACAACCTCTCCAGGTTCCCAGGTACAGAGGCAGGTGAGAAGGATCACATACACCGGGTAACAACCTCCCCAGGTTCCCAGGTACAGAGGCAGGTGAGAAGGATCACATACCCCGGGTAACAACCTTCTCCCCAGGTTCCAAGGTACAGAGGCAGGTGAGAAGGATCACATACACCGGGTAACAACCTCTCCAGGTTCCCAGGTACAGAGGCAGGTGAGAAGGATCACATACACCGGGTAACAACCTTCTCCCCAGGTTCCCAGGTACAGAGGCAGGTGAGAAGGATCACATACACCGGGTAACAACCTTCTCCCCAGGTTCCCAGGTACAGAGGCAGGTGAGAAGGATCACATACACCGGGTAACAACCTTCTCCCCAGGTTCCCAGGTACAGAGGCAGGTGAGAAGGATCACATACACCGGGTAACAACCTCTCCCCAGGTTCCCAGGTACAGAGGCAGGTGAGAAGGATCACATACACCGGGTAACAACCTCCCCAGGTTCTCAGGTACAGAGGCAGGTGAGAAGGATCACATACACCGGGTAACAACCTCCCCAGGTTCCCAGGTA